>NC_059210.1:14068490-14185990 GCF_020615455.1 Coregonus clupeaformis
TTTTAAATATACTTAAGTATCAAAAGTAAATGTAATTGCTCAAATATACTTAAGTATCAAAAGTAAAAGTATAAATCATTTAAAATTCCTTATATTAAGCAAACCAGACGGCACAATTTTTTTTGTTTTTGTAATTTAGATAGCCAGGGGCACACTCCAACACTCAGACATCATTTACAAATGAAGCATGTGTGTTTAGTGAGTCTGCCAGATCAGAGGCAGTAGGGATGACCAGGGATGTTCTCTTGATAAGTGTGTGAATTGGACCATTTTCCTGTCCTGCTAAGCATTCAAAATGTAACGAGTACTTTTGGGTGTCAGGAAAAATGTATGGAGTAGAAAGTACATTATTTTCTTTAGGAATGTAGTAGAGTAAAAGTAAAGTACAGATACCCCAAAAAACTATTTAAGTAGTACTTAAAAGTATTTTTACTTAAGTACTTTACACCACTGGCTTCAACAAAGGGAAATCTTGCTTTTTTGAGTGACTGACTGCTCCATTGACATGCCTCCAAATGACTTAATGGTCTAGAGAATTGGGTGCTTAATCCTCGTGAACATAGTTCATAAACAAACAAATAGTTTCGCTATCAAGGATTCCTCAGTGTACATTGTGCATTGTCTAACATCAAACACTCAGGTTTTTGCTTATTTGACACCATCTGTATTCTTCTTCATACAGGGCACTTTGGCTGTGTGTTCCACGGGACCCTGTTGGAGGCTGACGGACAGAAGCAGCACTGTGCCATCAAGTCCCTCAACCGTGAGTACTGCATGACCACAAAGGCACAGTTCACCCCGTCAGTGTTCATTCAAATCTCATTGCTCTGATATGATGTCACCACGCAACGCAACGCTGCAACAACACTAGAGGGCTTATCTCATCTCTTGAACGTGCAACAGTGGTGTGTCTTGTGGAAGGATGATTGAGATGGATTGGCTCCTGGTGGTGAGGATGACATTAGGTTGCCCCTCTCTCTAATCGTGTAACCTGTCACGTTACCCTGAGAGATGAATGTCCTAGATAAGTCTTCCATAAGGCTTCGGGAAGCTCTGCCGCTGGGCTGGTGGTAACCCATAGCGATAGAGGGTTACCACTGTCTTGTTCTCTGAGCCTTGGCCTTCTCATTGAGTTTACAGTGACCTAAAGTTCCCCAGGGAGCTTTAAAGAAAAGAAAGAAGTTCCCCAGGGAACTTTGTCACTGTCATGGCAAAGGCACAGGGTTTGGTGAATATTGTAGGTGATGTCACCATGTTGTTTCTGCAGTTGGCATAGTTCTTAACATCCAGTTTAACAGCCTCGTTTTCCTAGATATTATTTTATCTTTCTTTTACTCAGCACTAAATGGCGAGTCGTCCTTCTTTGCTCCTGTGTGTGTCGTCATCTGGTAGGTACAGTGAAAGGGCAATCAGCTGTTTTATCTTAGCTAAATTAGATACTGTTTCAAACGAGATTAGAAGAGAGGAGGAGGGGGAAAGAGCAGTGACACCAGGAGCACTGATTCGATTGGGTAATGGGAGTGTTGTTTAGCGGTAGCCTATAGGTTTGGGGTAGGGTCACAGTCTCTATGCTCAGACAGCCTGGAGACTGACCCCTCATGGGCTCCTAACAGTGGTATATAACTAAGGTTTAGACGGCACAATGGTAAAGAGATAGAGGTTTATGGCTTGATGGCCTGTTTTTGATTGCGTTTTTGTTGGTGGCCCATCTATCAGCGCATGATTATAATACAGACTTTAATGGCAGGATGTTGTAAAAGAGAATGCGTTCTCTTCTCCACAACTTGGTTAAATAAAGGCAGTAAATAAATAAACAATCCTGTAATATCTTGCCGTGTTTCAGGGATCACTGACCTGGAGGAGGTGTCTCAGTTCCTGAAGGAGGGGATCATCATGAAGGACTTCAGCCACCCCAACGTGTTGTCTCTCCTGGGGATCTGTCTGCCCCCTGAGGGCTCTCCTCTGGTGGTGCTGCCATACATGAAGCATGGAGACCTCAGGAACTTCATCAGGGACGAGACACACGTAAGATGCACACACACACACACACACTCTGGTCATACAATCACCTTTATAAGACATAGTGTTTTGGCTGGAATAATGACTGACAAAGGCCATTGCAGCTGAAACATTGTATATTTAGGTACAGGAATAAAGCATCGGAGCAGCATATAGAGATGTAGGATCTTCATTTGATCACCCTGTTGTTGCAGGAAATGTCCTGCACAGCATAAAATGCAAACTTGTAGTGTATTCAAGGTTTAAAAAGGCTTCTAAAGTTTGTAATTTCCACTTTAAATGTTCAGACTTGATTTGCCCTAACTAAAAATGTATCGACTCCTACAAAAATGTCCATTAATTATAATCCACACAATAATTCACATTTCCTGTTGCTGCAGGATTATTGTCCTGCTGTGAGAAACTGGTCAAATTAGAATCCTACATCTGTACCGCGTGCGGGCTATTCAGTCTTTTTTGGCCCAGCACCGGTGGATATATTTGGGATGTGCATATCACCTAAACACACTCTTCCTTGTTTCCCCAGAACCCAACAGTGAAGGACCTGATGGGCTTTGGTGTGCAGGTGGCCAGGGGCATGGAGTATCTGGCCAGCAAGAAGTTCGTCCACAGAGACCTAGCCGGCAGGAACTGCATGTAAGATCTGGAACCAACTGTCAAATGCACTCTCAGACAGTCAGTGTGTGGAAGAGTAATCACCATTGTAGTGAGAGCTAACGCATTCAGTCATGCCATACAGTCATGCATACTTTGAGAGTTTAAATTTTAATGGGCACAATTTTGCTCCAACCATTACAGGTTAATTACACTCTAGTAAGAATGTTTGAGTCCAACATGGCTGCCAGTTTCCCCTAGCTCTGTATATATCCAGTAAGGCTGTGGTTGAATCCCTCTCTCCTCTGCTAGGCTGGATGAGAACTACACAGTGAAGGTGGCAGACTTTGGCCTGGCCAGGGATGTGTATGATAAGGAGTACTACAGCATCCACAGCAAGAGTGGAGTCAAACTACCGGTCAAGTGGATGGCCCTGGAGAGCCTGCAGACACACAAGTTCACCCCCAAGTCAGATGTGGTGAGAGCCTACACACACACTCACACACACACACACACACACACACACACACACACACACACACACACACACACACACACACACACACACACACACACACACACACACACACACACACACACACACACTCACACACACACACACACACTCACACACACACACACACATGCAGACATGCATGTACACACACCACTATCCACTCATTCATTCACTTACAGTTAAGTGATAATGCCCGAGAAGCCAGTGTTTGGAGGATATATTGGCAAGGGTGTTGTTAGGCCCGAGACAAAGTCAAGGGCCGGCAAACCGTGCCAACATATCCTCCAATCACCGGCTTCGAGGGCATTATCACTTTTATACAACGGGTTACCAACATATTCAAATAATGATTGACATATTTTAATTAAAAACTTTATTTTGATGAATTTATACATACCATTTCATCCTTCCACAAGATATAGTCCTGACACAAATCTAGGGTTGCTACCCAAGCCGGCTGGACGTTCATGCTATCGGTTAGGTTGCCAGAGACGCAACCCAGTCGTGAAGTCTTTTGGTTCTATATCTATGGACGCAACCCAGTCATTCGTTCTAAATGTTCCATTGCCATGCTGGCTGGCAACGTTCTTATCCCTTGCTTGCTAGCTAGCCAACTACGGATAACACAGTCACGTCAAACAATGCAGCCAGAATAACAGCAAAGTAGCTGCATTTGCGTTTGTTTAAGATGTTTTCTAGTGACATATATTTGGATACGTCCATAACAATGAGCTAATGATGCGCTATTTTGCCTGGCATCAGAAATGTGCTTACTCGTCAGGACACTGTTCAGAGGAGCTAGCCAACCACACAACTAACACAATCACTTCAAACTGAAGCTGGAAAGTCAGCAAACTAGCTGCATTTCGTTTAGTTTTACCTGTTTTTCTATTGACATTTCTTTGTATATATCCATAAAAATTATGCTGATTCATGAGTTCAACTGGCTGAGAAAATCTGTCTGTCTTGTCCTGACACGTTAATCCTCAATGGGACAGTGGAGATCGAATTTCAATATTGAAACAATGTTGCAAAGTTCGGAGCGACAGACAGTAAGGTTTATACAAATCTCCGCTGTTGAAAACCAAATGCTAGTCTAAAAGAAATGAGAGATAATGTCTAGATGCCTTTTTACAGTATAGATCAAGTTTATAACTTGCCTGGTTGGGCAGTGAGTTGGAACAGCGAATAGGCATTTCAACATCATAGCCTTAGCCGGTGGTTACTTGTGGAATTGACACAGGCTGGAATGCGGTTTTAACCAATCAGCATCCAGGATTAGACCCACCCGTTGTATAATATTACATAACCACTCTCTCATCTATTCATACTCACACACACTATTACTCTACTACCTCTACACACACACACACACACACACACACACACACACACAGAAACACACACAGTATTGATGAGAACCTATGATAAATCAGCATCAGGCTTAATCTGGCCTGCTACCCTCTCAGCCCCACTCTTTCTTAACAAACCACCACTTACTGTTCAATCTCTGGTTAATGTATAGGGTTAGCTTGTCTCTGCTACAGTTTCTGTTTATAGGGTTAGCTTGTCTCTGTTACAGTGTCTGTTTATAGGGTTAGCTTGTCTCTGCTACAGTTTCTGTTTATCATTTACATTTACATCATTTAGCAGACGCTCTTATCCAGAGCAACTTACAAATTGGTGCATTCAATTTATGATAGCCAGTGGGACAACCACTTGTATTTAATTTTTTATTTTTATGGGGGGGTGGGGGAGAAGGATTACTTTTATACTATTCCAGGTATTCCTTAAAGAGGTAGGGTTTCAAGTGTCTCCGGAAGGTGGTCAGTGACTCCGCTGTCCTGGCGTCGTGGGGGAGCTTGTTCCACCATTGGGGTGCCAGAGCAGCGAATAGCTTTGACTGGGCTGAGCGGGAACTGTGCTTCCGTAGAGGTAGGGGGGCTAGCAGGCCAAAGGTGGATGAACGTAGTGCCCTCGTTTGGGTGTAGGATCAGAGCCTGAAGGTAAGGAGGTGCCGTTCCCCTCACAGCTCCGTAGGCAAGCACCATGGTCTTGTAGTAGATGCGAGCCTCAACTGGAAGCCAGTGGAGTGTGCGGAGGAGCGGGGTGACATGAGAGAACTTGGGAAGGTTGAACACCAGACGGGCTGCAGCGTTCTGGATAAGTTGTAGGGGTTTAATGGCACAGGCAGGGAGCCCAGCCAACAGCGAGTTGCAGTAATCCAGACGGGAGATGAATTAGTCCGAGGAAGTGCCTGGATTAGGACCTGTGCCGCTTTCTGTGTAAGGTAGGGTCGTACTCTGCGAATGTTGTAGAGCATGAACCTGCAGGATCGGGTCACCGCTTTGAAGTTAGCGGAAAATGACAGGGTGTTGTCTAGGGTCACGCCAAGGTTCTTTGCACTCTGGGAGGAGGACACAATGGAGTTGTCAACCGTGATGGCGAGGAGCGGGCAGTCCTTTCCCGGGAGGAAGAGCAGCTCCGTCTTGCCGAGGTTCAGCTTGAGGTGGTGATCCGACATCCACACTGATATGTCTGCCAGACATGCAGAGATGCGATTCGCCACCTGGTTATCAGATGGGGGAAAGGAGAAAATTAATTGTGTGTCGTCTGCGTAGCAATGATAGGAGTGACCATGTGAGGATATGACAGAGCCAAGTGACTTGGTGTATAGAGAAAATAGGAGAGGGCCTAGAACTGAGCCCTGGGGGACACCAGTGGTGAAAGGACGTGGTGCGGAGACAGATTCTCGCCACGCCACCTGGTAGGAGCGACCTGTCAGGTAGGACGCAATCCAAGAGTGAGCAGCGCCGGAGATGCCCAACTCGGAGAGGGTGGAGAGGAGGATCTGATGGTTCACAGTATCAAAGGCAGCAGATAGGTCTAGAAGGATAAGAGCAGAGGAGAGAGAGTTAGCTTTAGCAGTGCGGAGAGCCTCCGTGACACAGAGAAGAGCAGTCTCAGTTGAATGACCAGTCTTGAAACCTGACAGGTTTGGATCAAGAAGGTCATTCTGAGAGAGATAGCAGGAGAGTTGGCTAGAGACGGCACGCTCAAGAGTTTTGGAGAGAAAAGAAAGAAGGAATACTGGTCTGTAGTTGTTGACATCGGAGGGATCGAGTGTAGGTTTTTTGAGGAGGGGTGCAACTCTCGCTCTCTTGAAGACGGAAGGGACATGGCCAGCGGTCAAGGATGAGTTGATGAGCGAGGTGAGGTAAGGGAGAAGGTCTCCGGAAATGGTCTGGAGAAGAGAGGAGGGGATAGGGTCAAGCGGACAGGTTGTTGGGCGGCCGGCCGTCACAAGTCGCAAGATTTCATCTGGAGAGAGAGGGGAGAAAGAAGTCAAGGCATAGGGTAGGGCAGTGTGAGCAGGACCAGCGGTGTCATTTGACTTAATAAATGAGGATCGGATGTCGTCAACCTTCTTTTCAAAATGGTTGACGAAGTCATCCACAGAGAGGGAGGAGGGAGGGGGAGGAGGAGGAGGATTCAGCAGGGAGGAGAAGGTGGCAAAGAGCTTCCTAGGGTTAGAGGCAGAGGCTTGACATTTAGAGTGGTAGAAAGTGGCTTTAGCAGCGGAAACAGAGGAAGAGAATGTAGAGAGGAGGGAGTGAAAAGATGACAGGTCCGCAGGGAGTCTAGTTTTCCTCCATTTCCGCTCGGCTGCCCGGAGACCTCTTCTGTGAGCTCGCAATGAGTCGTCAAGCCACGGAGCAGGAGGGGAGGACCAAGCCGGCCGGGAGGATAGGGGACATAGAGAGTCAAAAGATGCAGAAAGGGAGGAGAGGAGGGTTGAGGAGGCAGAATCAGGAGATCGGAGGGAGAAGGATTTAGCAGAGGGAAGAGATGATAGGATGGAAGGGGAGAGAGTAGTGGGAGAGAGAGAGCGAAGGTTGCGACGGCACATTACCATCTGAGTAGGGGCAGAGTGAGTAGTGTTGGAGGTGAGCGAGAGAGAAAAGGATACAAAGTAGTGGTCGGAGACTTGGAGGGGAGTTGAAGTGAGATTAATAGAAGAACAGCATCTAGTAACGATGAGGTCAAGTGTATTGCCTGCCTTGTGAGTAGGGGGGGACGGTGAGAGGGTGAGGTCAAAAGAGGAAAGGAGTGGAAAGAAGGAGGCAGAGAGAAATGAGTCAAAGGCAGACGTAGGGAGGTTAAAGTCACCCAGAACTGTGAGGGGTGAGCCATCCTCAGGAAAGGAACTTATCAAGGCGTCAAGCTCATTGATGAACTCTCCAAGGGAACCTGGAGGGCGATAAATGACAAGGATGTTAAGCTTGAATGGGCTAGTGACTGTGACAGCATATAATTCAAATGAGAGAGAATGTCCACTTGGGAGAGATGAGGATTCCTGTGCCACTGCCGCGCTGACCAGATGCTCTCGGGGTATGCGAGAACACATGATCAGACGAGGAAAGAGCAGTAGGAGTAGCAGTGTTTTCTGTGGTAATCCATGTTTCCGTCAGCGCCAAGAAGTCGAGGAACTGGAGGGTAGCATAGGCTGAGATGAACTCTGCCTTGTTGGCCGCAGAACGGCAGTTCCAGAGGCTGCCGGAGACCTGGGTTAGGGTTAGATTGTCTCTGCTACGGTTTCTGTTTATAGGGTTAGCTTGTCTCTGCTACAGTTTCTGTTTATAGGGTTAGCTTGTCTCTGCTACAGTTTCTGTTTATAGAATTAACTTGTCTCTGTTACAGTTTCTGTTTATAGGGTTAGCTTGTCTCTGCTACAGTTTCTATTTATAGGGTTAGCTTGTCTCTGTTACAGTTTCTACCTCTATAGCTCAGTCTATTATCTCACTAACCTTAGCTGCATTTAACACTCCTCCTGTCTGTCTGCTCTCTTCAATGAAGGCCGGAGGGAAATATGCTCATTAGGACTGGGGTTGAGTCCGGAATGGCACCCTGTACCCTATGTACTGTGCCACTTTTGATCAGGGCTCATAAGTCTCTGGTCAAAAGTAGCGCATTTGATAGGAAATAGGGTGCCATTTCAGACACAGCCTGTAAAGTACTGTGATGTGATCTGATGTGTTATTGGTTCGTTTGGTGTTCCGTGTTTCAGTGGTCATTTGGTGTGTTGCTATGGGAACTGATGACCCGGGGAGCCCCACCCTACTCGGACGTCAACTCTTTCGACATCACAGTGTTCCTACTGCAGGGGAGACGCCTGCTGCAGCCAGAGTTCTGCCCCGATGCACTGTGAGTAGTGGAAACACATGACAGACAGACAGACAGACAGACAGACAGACAGTACACACACAATCTTGCACACACACAAACACACACACACATTTACACTCCTCAAGCTTATACCCAACCACTCCCAGATATAAGACAGATGCTTTTATTAATAGAAGTGCACACACACACACACACACACACACACACACACACACACACACACACACACCCCTGTCCTTCACCTTGACCAATGTACATAGAGGCATGGCTCAGTGCTTCTCATTGGCAGAGACATTGAGATGAACAGAGGCCCATTGTTAACACTGCCCTTAGGTACTGCATGGAGAGACGGACAGATATGCAGACAGGGAGAGAGAGAGAGAGAGAGAGAGAGAGAGAGAGAGAGAGAGAGAGAGAGGGAGAGAGGGAGAGAGAGAGACAGGAAGAGGGAGGGAGGGAGGGAGGGAGGGGAGAGAACAACAAAGAGGGAATAGAGAGAGAGAGAGGGAGAGAGAGAGAGAGAGAGAGAGAGAGAGAGACAGACAGACAGACAGACAGACAGACAGACAGACAGACAGACAGACAGACAGACAGACAGGAATGATCGATAACTATTCATGAGTCTATTCATGGACATTGACTGACATAGAGGGTTTCCAGAATTAATGGGGCCCTGTAACAAAACTGTCAAACAAAATGGCTAGTGGCTACTAAACACCTAAGTAAGCAAAATGTATGTACCTAAAAACTGTATTTAATGTGCATTTAATCTTAACCCCTTCCCCTATCTCCCACCCCCAAGGTATAACGTGATGGTTGAGTGCTGGCACCCTAAGCCGGAGCAGAGGCCTACCTTCTCAGAGCTGGTGTCTCGTATCAAGTCCATCTTCTCCAGCTTCAGCGGAGAGCACTACATCCTTCTCAACACCACCTACGTCAACATCGACAAGATGACCCCCTACCCTTCCCTCATTTCGTCCTCCTCATCCTCCTCTTCCTCCACCCCTCAGGGCCACCCCCTGGAGCCACACTGCTGCACCTGAGAGAGGGGGAGGGATGGAGAGAGAGAGAGAGTGAGAGAGAGAGAGAGAGAGAGAGAGAGAAAGACAAGAAAAGAGTGATGGAAGAAAGGAGAGGGAATGGGATGAAAGGAGGAGAGGAAAAAATAATGAGCTTGACAGAGAGAAAGAAAGAGAGATAAAATAGTGGGCTTGAGGCAGTGAAGACTTTGGGTCGCTTGAGAACTACTGTATGTGACTGACAGACAGACACTGGACAAACTCGTTGACTGAGAAAAGACAGTTTGAGGATGCTGACCTGTGCCATACACGTGTGTGTAATGTATATATACTGACAGACGAGTGACAACCAACCTAACAGGTATCACGGTACGCCTGAGGCCTGTATGAACTGTGAGGTTGACCTTGGCCTTCCTCTGCTCTACAACCAAGAACTTGCTCTAGAATCTCCAATGACCTTTGACCCTGGTATGACCCTGGAGCCTGAGTTCAGGAGGTCAGGCCTCTTGTCTATATCACAGACAATTTGGAGACATGGGAGAACGTTTTCCATGAACAAAGCCTATAGAAGCACATTGTGTGTATCAAGTACAAGTAAATCGCCCACCATTTGAACGACTCCCTTCCCCAAAGAGTGGACCGGATGATTTTGGAGACATTTCTGCTTGTTACTGGGTGGCATGTGCTTAGAGATATGGCGAAGGGCCAGGCTCCAGCTTTTATTTTTCTCTATGTCAATGAAAGGTGGTGTATTGTAAAGAAAAATGTTACACCTTCATCCTCCGCACTGCCACTGAATGCCCCTCTCCTTCCACTTGTCCTCGCATTCCTCCATCCTAGCTCCCTGCGCACCGGGACTGAATGAAGACAAAAGATGCCCGCTTTGTCATTACGATGTGTGCTCCAGCCTCCAGGTGATATTGTCACTAACCGAGGTGGTGCAGAGTAGCTGGCAGGAGGACCAATCTGCTACCCGGCCCGTGCCGTGTGCAGCAGCTACACTGGATACTTCTTATGAGTGTAATTATTTTTGATGATTCCCTTTTGATGTGCTTCGTTCTAAATGTCTCGCTGCTTCGTTGCCGTGAGTGAATCACCTGTTAGGAATCTGCAGATGTTTTTTTTTGTCTTTCGGTTGGTAATACTTTGACTTGAAACAGCCTATCATAATGTCTACATAGCATGTGTCATAACGGTTCGTGAAAGCTCAGCCTGAAAACTGACATAATAATTTTGACTTCAGAGAGTAAAATGGGGGAAATCTGAGACGTTTGAACGTTTGATAGTTTTGGGCATCATAATAATAGTGTTACGTCAGTTGAGAAAAGTACTTTTACTGTCAATCATGATATGTCTCATTATAGTATTCGTACAATAGCTATGTCAGCGTTTTGAAAGACCACTTCAATGTTAAAACGTTACCATTTTGCCTTTCCTTTGTGAAGCGTTTGGCTTTTTACTATGACTGCTGTGATAAAATGAATGATCAGGCCAGCAATGGACATATATGAATGTTTGCTCAAATAAATGTTTAAAATGCTGTGCTATATTTTTTATAATGCCTTTATGATGCATCAATCAATATTGGTCCAATGGAATGCCAGAACTGAGCAGTGGTGCCACAACAATGAACAAGGCCACTAAACTAAAGTTTAATGAAGCACTGCCTTTTGTACAAAATTATATTAAAGGGATAGCACCTTTGTGGATGTGTCTTCTATATGTAGGATTTAACTGGTAAACGTGTGTGTATATACTTTATGTCAGGTGACCGTTGTAGGTACAGCACAGTACAAACAAACAAAATACAGTGGGGGAAAAAAGTATTTAGTCAGCCACCAAAAGTTCTCCCACTTAAAAAGATGAGAGAGGCCTGTAATTTTCATCATAGGTACACGTCAACTATGACAGACAAAATAAGGAAAACAAATCCAGAAAATCACATTGTAGGATTTTTAATGAATTTATTTGCAAATTATGGTGGAAAATAAGTATTTGGTCAATAACAAACGTTTCTCAATACTTTGTTATATACCCTTTGTTGGCAATGACACAGGTCAAACGTTTTCTGTAAGTCTTCACAAGGTTTTCACACACTGTTGCTGGTATTTTGGCCCATTCCTCCATGCAGATATCCTCTAGAGCAGTGATGTTTTGGGGCTGTTGCTGGGCAACACGGACTTTCAACTCCCTCCAAAGATTTACTATGGGGTTGAGATCTGGAGACTGGCTAGGCCACTCCAGGACCTTGAAATGCTTCTTACGAAGCCACTCCTTCGTTGCCCGGGCGGTGTGTTTGGGATCATTGTCATGCTGAAAGACCCAGCCACGTTTCATCTTCAATGCCCTTGCTGATGGAAGGAGGTTTTCACTCAAAATCTCACGATACATGGCCCCATTCATTCTTTCCTTTACACAGATCAGTCGTCCTGGTCCCTTTGCAGAAAAACAGCCCCAAAGCATGATGTTTCCACCCCCATGCTTCACAGTAGGTATGGTGTTCTTTGGATGCAACTCAGCACTCTTTGTCCTCCAAACACGACGAGTTGAGTTTTTACCAAAAAGTTCTATTTTGGTTTCATCTGACCATATGACATTCTCCCAATCCTCTTCTGGATCATCCAAATGCACTCTAGCAAACTTCAGACGGGCCTGGACATGTACTGGCTTAAGCAGGGGGGCACGTCTGGCACTGCAGGATTTGAGTCCCTGGCGGCGTAGTGTGTTACTGATGGTAGGCTTTGATACTTTGGTCCCAGCTCTCTGCAGGTCATTCACTAGGTCCCCCCGTGTGGTTCTGGGATTTTTGCTCACCGTTCTTGTGATCATTTTGACCCCACGGGGTGAGATCTTGCGTGGAGCCCCAGATCGAGGGAGATTATCAGTGGTCTTGTATGTCTTCCATTTCCCTAATAATTGCTCCCACAGTTGATTTCTTCAAACCAAGCTGCTTACCTATTGCAGATTCAGTCTTCCCAGCCTGGTGCAGGTCTACAATTTTGTTTCTGGTGTCCTTTGACAGCTCTTTGGTCTTGGCCATAGTGGAGTTTGGAGTGTGACTGTTTGAGGTTGTGGACAGGTGTATTTTATACTGATAACAAGTTCAAACAGGTGCCATTAATACAGGTAACGAGTGGAGGACAGAGGAGCCTCTTAAAGAATAAGTTACAGGTCTGTGAGAGCCAGAAATGTTGCTTGTTTGTAGGTGACCAAATACTTATTTTCCACCATAATTTGCAAATAAATTCATTAAAAATCCTACAATGTGATTTTCTGGATTTTTTTTTCTCAATTTGTCTGTCATAGTTGACGTGTACCTATGATGAAAATTACAGGACTCTCTCATCTTTTTAAGTGGGAGAACTTGCACAATTGGTGGCTGACAATACTTTTTTTCCCCACCGTATACTGTACAGTCATTGAACAACTGGAGCTAGCAGGTTCACTTCCTTCGCTATAGACTTCTACGTTTTCAATTGGTAACTAAATGGCTTGTAAATCTATGAATTTGTCCATGTTTCTCACTGTCAGTGCAGTGTCAGTGTCTGTATGAGCACTGTTCCGGGATCGTCTATGAAAATAATGATGGTACATGTGATGTTACATCGTTATGTCGTCTGACAGTCTCTGTGTAATAAAGCTATGTTATCAGAGTGTGAAATATCTCATTGTCATTGTCTGTATGTACATCCTTTATTTTACCAGGCAAAGAGAATCTATATTTACAAGAGAGACAGCAATAGAAACATACACAAACAGAGTGGTGTTATTATAATGACTACCTTACCTCATCTACCTATGGGGGGTGCGTAATATCTGTCCACTAAGGAGTCAAGTGGTTTCAGTTTCATTTAACTTTTTTTGTATTTATTTTTACCATTATTTAAGCAAGGAGACACGCTGAGACCACGGTCTCTTTCGCAGATGAGCCCTCCATGAACACATAAAAACCAGGACATCTCTTTAAGGTGAGAACCGAGATAGAGGGAAAACCTGGAGGTTCTTGCTAAGAGCTGGAGAAAAGAAAACAATTATAGGTGCCCAGAATACTGAACGTTTTGTTGGGTTGAATGATCCTGTGTTAACTAAGTGTTTAGTGGACTGGGCATCAAGTTTGACTGATTGGAAGTCCTCTTTGGATAACATATAGGATGTACAACATCCTTACAGGCCGTACATTTTGTGACGTGGTGAGGTGACCCAGGAGCAGAGAAGAGAACCAGACGAGGAACCAGTGGTTTAGAATAAACTGAAATACTTTCCTGGGAAAAAGTTCAACAATAGGTACAAAGTAAAACTTGGGAAAACAACAAACACTATGACTCGACAACTTACTCAGGAGACAAACGCACACAGCAAATGAATCAAGCTTCTGCAAAGGGTAACAGAAAACACCTCTCTAAAAGGAAATCATAATTAGTAACTGAAAACACCTGTCTTTATAGTCTCTAGGGTGGTCTCTGCTGCCCTCTGGTGACAGGTGGAACCATGACAATTGTAGCTTTGTCCTCACTCCTTCCTTCTCTGCTCTCATTGGCTAGTTGTAACCTCTCACCTTTCTTTACCCTCTCCTCTTTGTATTGTTGTCTAGACAAGCCTGACATCTTCTTCTGTCTAGCCTGGCCGGTGACCGGAGCTTTCATTGCAAGTCTTCCTCTCAGATGCTTGGTGACTTAGGGTCGTGTTCATTAGGCACGCCCTAGCAATGGAAAACAAAACTGAGCGTTGCTGATTGGACAAGTTAAGGTAGTACCCATATAATTAGGAATTAGAATCTCTATCCTAGCTCTATCCTAAGACCTCTCTATTTCAGTCCATTTTCTTCAGTTTCGTGCATAATGAACACGACCCTGAACAATATATCTTTACTCTGTATCTGTCTATACAGTAGTGACCCACTTGTCTTAGCTAAACGGTCATCATATGGAGATAGATAGTGGAGAGAGCCTCTTAGTGCTAGAGCTCTTCAGCTATGTACTAATCAGTTACTCTGGAATGGCTGGAGCCTGCACAATGTTTCCCTCACTCTCTCACTTACTAATTCTCTCCCTCCTTCTCGCTCTCTGTCTCTGTGTTTCTTTCTCTTTTCCTCTCTCTTTGACACACATGGGCCAAAAGAAAGAAGAGGTGGGCAGAGCTCAGGTATGTGAATGTGTGTCATTGGGTTAGTCAGCCCCTTTGGAATGCAAGTCGACTTGACTGCTGCTGGACACACTGCACCTTTCTCCCCCTCTACTGCCCTATGCCAACTGATAATGAACCTATCCCGCCCTCTCCTCAGCACACATTCTGACCTGAGTCAGCACACACACTCATGAATCCACTAATGAGCTTTGGTAATATGCATTGGCAAGAGAGCGCGTTGGGACAACTCCTCATTCCTATTCTTTATCAAACAAACCTTCATAGTTTGAATATGTTGTTTTTCTTTTAGAGGAATATACATTATTCTGATAATTTAATCTGTTAAATCAGTAAAGAACTGTGTCCTCAAGCTGTGTTTTTGGGGGTGTGGATGCCCCCTATTCTGCAGCTCTTGCAGCTAAAGTACAATCTAATATTTTCGGCTGATTTGCCAACGTAGTTGTAAACACCACAGTAAACAACACATAAGTGTTTTGTCCAAGACCATTTCACACAGGCAGAAAGGCCTCCTCTAGTCTATATAACAACTACAACACTGCCCAAATATTTCACAATTTCTAGGTTCTACATTTGGATGAGATTAAGTACTTCAGAACCTCTATCTATCCATAATTCAGAATTTGGCCGTAGCTCTTTGGATGAACACATCTCACATTCATACCTACAGGTTATTGGATCTTGGCCTGGATTAGACATAGTCCTGTGTAGCTCAGTTGGTAGAGCATGGTGCTTGCAACGCCAGGGTTGTGGGTTCGATTCCCACGGGGGGCCAGTATAAAGAAAAAAAATGTATGCACTCACTAACTGTAAGTTGCTCTGGATAAGAGCGTCTGCTAAATGACTAAACTGTAAATTCCTCCCTGCCCACACTCTGCTCCAAGCCAAGGTCATCCAACACAACCCCAGACATGAGCTGAATATTGTGGTCTGCTACAGGATTCTGGCTGCCATTTTAGACATTGAGTTAGTCTGTGTCCCAAATAGCACCCTATTCTCTTTATAGTGCACTACTTTTGACCAGGAGCCATAGGGCTCTGGTCAAAAGTAGTGCACTTGTGATGAGTGTGATTAGAAGGAGTCAGGCGCAGGAGGGTAAATCACTGAATATAGAGTTTATTCCGTCGTACACAGTTGCGCTGGATAGCGACAACAAAGTACAGGCACAGGGGAACAATCTACCCCGGCAATACAAGGTACGGGTAGCTCCAACAAAATATAGGCACAGGGGAATAATCTACCCCGGCAATCCACCGAGCTACACTCAACTCACATAAAACAATCACCCACAAGGACAAGGGGGCAGAGGGAACACTTATACACGGACTATTGAGGGGATATGAACCAGTTGTGTGTAATTGACAAGACAAGACAAATGGAATGATGATATATGGAGCGGCAGTGGCTAGTAAGCCGGTGACGACGAACGCCGAAGCCTGCCCGAACAAGGAGGAAGTCGTGACAGCACTTTACAGGGAATAGGGTGCCATTTGGGGCGCACCCTTAGACTGCCCCTGGTACAAAGTGAAGAAGACTGATTAGAAGACGGGTTGGGGTTGCAGTTCATCTGGATATATCAGTCTTGGCACCCACTTTAGATGGAATATTCCAGGCTTCGATCTGCCAGACTTATTGATGATATACTATGTATGTATGTCATGCAGTCTTCCTATGTAAAAGGCCAATTGAAACGTTTGATGATTAAGGCTTTTGATTATTTCCCAGCAGGCAAAATGTGGCATTGGATCAAAGAGGTTGACTATAGGTTTTCCATCATCTATGTCATAATGATGGTCAGTCAACATGTACTGTAAATCCTCAAAGTTGTCAACAATTTTAATTTATATGATATATTGCCACGCTCCTAAAAAATATACACTGCTCAAAAAAATAAAGGGAACACTTAAACAACACAATGTAACTCCAAGTCAATCACACTTCTGTGAAATCAAACTGTCCACTTAGGAAGCAACACTGATTGACAATAAATGTCACATGCTGTTGTGCAAA
The DNA here is from genome assembly GCF_020615455.1 of Coregonus clupeaformis. NCBI lineage: Eukaryota > Metazoa > Chordata > Actinopteri > Salmoniformes > Salmonidae > Coregonus > Coregonus clupeaformis. The sequence goes on from NC_059210.1 coordinate 14,084,979, forward strand.
TGGAATAGACAACAGGTGGAAATTATAGGCAATTAGCAAGACACCCCCAATAAAGGACTGGTTTTGCAGGTGGTGACCACAGACCACTTCTCAGTTCCTATGCTTCCTGGCTGATGTTTTGGTCACTTTTGAATGCTGGCGGTGCTTTCACTCTAGTGGTAGCATGAGACGGAGTCTACAACCCACACAAGTGGCTCAGGTAGTGCAGCTCATCCAGGATGGCACATCAATGCGAGCTGTGGCAAGAAGGTTTGCTGTGTCTGTCAGCGTAGTGTCCAGAGCATGGAGGCGCTACCAGGAGACAGGCCAGTACATCAGGAGACGTGGAGGAGGCCGTAGGAGGGCAACAACCCAGCAGCAGGACTGCTACCTCCGCCTTTGTGCAAGGAGGAGCAGGAGGAGCACTGCCAGAGCCCTGCAAAATGACCTCTAGCAGGCCACAAATGTGCATGTGTCTGCTCAAACGGTCAGAAACAGACTCCATGAGGGTGGTATGAGGGCCCGACGTCCACAGGTGGGGGTTGTGCTTACAGCCCAACACCGTGCAGGACGTTTGGCATTTGCCAGAGAACACCAAGATTGGCAAATTCGCCACTGGCGCCCTGTGCTCTTCACAGATGAAAGCAGGTTCACACTGAGCACATGTGACAGACGTGACAGAGTCTGGAGACGCCGTGGAGAACGTTCTGCTGCCTGCAACATCCTCCAGCATGACCGGTTTGGCGGTGGGTCAGTCATGGTGTGGGGTGGCATTTCTTTGGGGGGCCGCACAGCCCTCCATGTGCTCGCCAGAGGTAGCCTGACTGCCATTAGGTACCGAGATGAGATCCTCAGACCCCTTGTGAGACCATATGCTGGTGCGGTTGGCCCTGGGTTCCTCCTAATGCAAGACAATGCTAGACCTCATGTGGCTGGAGTGTGTCAGCAGTTCCTGCAAGAGGAAGGCATTGATGCTATGGACTGGCCCGCCCGTTCCCCAGACCTGAATCCAATTGAGCACATCTGGGACATCATGTCTCGCTCCATCCACCAACGCCACGTTGCACCACAGACTGTCCAGGAGTTGGCGGATGCTTTAGTACAGGTCTGGGAGGAGATCCCTCAGGAGACCATCCGCCACCTCATCAGGAGCATGCCCAGGCATTGTAGGGAGGTCATACAGGCACGTGGAGGCCACACACACTACTGAGCCTCATTTTGACTTGTTTTAAGGACATTACATCAAAGTTGGATCAGCCTGTAGTGTGGTTTTCCACTTTAATTTTGAGGGTGACTCCAAATCCAGACCTCCATGGGTTGATAAATTTGATTTCCATTGATAATTTTTGTGTGATTTTGTTGTCAGCACATTCAACTATGTAAAGAAAAAAGTATTTAATAAGATTATTTCATTCATTCAGATCTAGGATGTGTTATTTTAGTGTTCCCTTTATTTTTTTGAGCAGTGTATATATTTTGTAATGTAAAATCATTTAAAAAAACGAATAAAAAAGATACATGTGAAATCAAAAGGAATGCCTGGGGAGTATTGGCACAAGGCACATCCAGACTGTTCCACTGCCTCCTCCCTCTACCAGCTTTCAACACAACAGCTATCATCTCAGCCGCCAAGACTAGAGGTCTAGAGGTGTGGACACATAATCTCAGTTACCCTGATGGCACTGCCTCTACGTACACTTTGATGTCGGGCCAAAAATACTGTTCTCACAGTGATACTCAGAAAGGAGGAGCAACAACTAAGCACACAATTGTTAAGAATTGTAACACTGTAATGATACTGTATCCAAAAGTTCAGCAACTCCTGTCATCTCATCCCAATAGTGCCTACCTCTTTAATATCTTCACTGATTAACCGTCTGTTGAGTTTCTCCACTGATGATTATCTAAAGCGGGGTGGTTGTAATGGGTATCTGGAGTGACTAACGAGTGACTGAGGGTGAGTCACAGAGGCCTTGTGGGATAAAGTGAAACGGATTGTAAAGGAGCCCTGGTCACCGAGGTAATGAGTAGCTCACATATCCTCCCATGAATGTCAATACAATAGCAGCAGCAGCAGCAAACTGAGGCCATTCATCATCTAGAGAGACATTATATGGGGCCTCAAATCCCCTTTTGATCCTGAAGTATGTGTGCCTCATATGGGACGTCAGCCTACGTTCCAAATGGCATCCTATTCCCTATATAGTTCACTACTTTTGACCAGAGCCTTATTGGCACTGGTCAAATGTATTGCACTATTAGGGGATAGGGTGCCATTTGGGATGCAGCCTGAACCTCTGCGATCACTGTGTGATGGGTGATTTGAAGGAGTCAGGCGCAGGAGGGCAAATCACAGAATAACAGGATTTATTCCAGAATACAGAGTACGCAGTAAAGCGTCAAAACAGTCCAGTGCACAAAACAAGCGCACTGGAACCAACAAGGCAACACAGGGAAAATAACCTGCCGATATCCAATACAAGGAGCTCCACTGAGCTTCACTATCCTCACAATAAACAATCACACACAAAGACAAGGGGGCAGAGGGAACACTTATACAGGTACTGATGAGGGGATATGAACCGGGTGTGTGTAATAAACAAGACAAAACAAATGGAATGATGAGATGAGGAGCGGCAGAGGCTAGAAGGCCAGGGACGACGAACGCCGAAGCCTGCCCGAACAAGGAGAGGAGGCAGCCTCTGAGGAAGATGTGACACACTGGTCCTCTTGTCTCTCTGCTGGGCCCGGACCGTACTAATGTAAAGAATCAAGACAGGGATGTTGTTTTACTCAATGTACTGTAGTAAACTGTATGGTATCCTTGCAGCATATCAGCATAGGTACAAAAAGGCATGTCTGAATTAACTAATGACCAGATATACTGTATTGGATCATTGTATGGTCCAAAAAATTGTGTAACAGTAGTCTGAGACCACTGGCAGACAAAGAAGACTGGTGTGTGATTAGGGGAATTACACACACATACAGGGGTCTCTCAATTTGCCATAAGCAACTGGGAACGGAGAAAACAAATATTTGCTAGGATGAGGTCAATAGGTGTGGCCAGCCCATCCACTTTGATGGCCAATGAAAGACTGGATTATTAATGTTCTGACTGAGCAACTCCTCTCTATTCTCCCACCAAGGAAGGAAGAAACACATAGAATACAACATGTTACTGTAAGAAATAATACAACATGGTACTGTAGAAAGAATACAACATGGTACTGAAGAAAGAATACAACATGGTACTGTAGAAAGAATACAACATGGTACTGTAGAAAGAATACAACATGGTACTGTAGAAAGAATACAACATGGTACTGTAGAAAGAATACAACATGGTACTGTAAGAAAGAATACAACATGGTACTGTAGAAAGAATACAAAATGGTACTGAAGAAAGAATACAACATGGTACTGTAGAAAGAATACAACATGGTACTGTAGAAAGAATACAACATGGTACTGTAGAAAGAATACAACATGGTACTGTAGAAAGAATACAACATGGTACTGTAGAAAGAATACAACATGGTACTGAAGAAAGAATACAACATGATACTGAAGAAAGAATACAACATGGTACTGTAAGAAATAATACTACATGGTACTGTAGAAAGAATACAACATGGTACTGTAGAAAGAATACAACATGGTACTGAAGAAAGAATACAACATGGTACTGAAGAAAGAATACAACATGATACTGAAGAAAGAATACAACATGGTACTGTAAGAAATAATACTACATGGTACTGTAGAAAGAATACAAAATGGTACTGTAGAAAGAATACAACATGGTACTGAAGAAAGAATACAACATGGTACTGAAGAAAGAATACAACATGGTACTGAAGAAAGAATACAACATGGTACTGAAGAAAGAATACAACATGATACTGAAGAAAGAATACAACATGGTACTGTAAGAAATAATACTACATGGTACTGTAGAAAGAATACAAAATGGTACTGAAGAAAGAATACAACATGGTACTGAAGAAAGAATACAACATGGTACTGTAGAAAGAATACAACATGGTACGGAAGAAAGAAGTGTGTTACTGATGGTAGGCTTTGTTACTTTGGTCCCAGCTCTCTGCAGGTCATTCACTAGGTCCCCCCGTGTGGTTCTGGGATTTTTGCTCACCGTTCTTGTGATAATTTTGACCCCACGGGGTGAGATCTTGCGTGGAGCCCCAGATCGAGGGAGATTATCAGTGGTCTTGTATGTCTTCCATTTCCTAATAATTGCTCCCACAGTTGATTTCTTCAAACCAAGCTGCTTACCTATTGCAGATTCAGTCTTCCCAGCCTGGTGCAGGTCTACAATTTTGTTTCTGGTGTCCTTTGACAGCTCTTTGGTCTTGGCCATAGTGGAGTTTGGAGTGTGACTGTTTGAGGTTGTGGACAGGTGTCTTTTATACTGATAACAAGTTCAAACAGGTGTCATTAATACAGGTAACGAGTGGAGGACAGAGGAGCCTCTTAAAGAAGTTACAGGTCTGTGAGAGCCAGAAATCTTGCTTGTTTGTAGGTGACCAAATACTTATTTTCCACCATAATTTGCAAATAAATTCATTAAAAATCCTACAATGTGATTTTCTGGAGAAAAAAAATCTCATTTTGTCTGTCATAGTTGACGTGTACCTATGATGAAAATTACAGGCCTCTCTCATATTTTTAAGTGGGAGAACTTGCACAATTGGTGGCTGACTAAATACTTTTTTTCCCCACTGTACAACATGGTACTGAAGAAAGAATACAACATGGTACTGTAGAAAGAATACAACATGGTACTGAAGAAAGAATACAACATGGTACTGTAGAAAGAATGCAACATGGTACTGTAGAAATAATACAACATGGTACTGTAGAAAGAATACAACATGGTAAATCGCTCTGGATAAGAGCGTCTGCTAAATGACTAAAATGTAAAATGTAAACGTACTGTAGAAAGACTAGAGAATCATAAGACTATTATCATTATCGCCCCTTTCCCTGTCAGCAGCTCAGTAATCAGAGATTAGTAGTAACACTGCCTCTCAAATAACACAGTGCACCTAAACAAATATACAGGTGTTTTAGTGTCAGCTCCTTCATTCACACGAGCTGCCTGCACTCTGAGTCACTTTAAAGAAAGGGATCAATTACAATCCGTGAGAAAGATTGAAAGTGTTAGGGTTAGGCTACTGTACGATCGCTTAGCAGGCGTCTTACTATTCACTTCAAAGGCTTCTGCCGACACAACATTACCTACAAGAGTCGTACAAGAGGCAAAGCATATACAGTGGGGAAAAAAAGTATTTAGTCAGCCACCAATTGTGCAAGTTCTCCCACTTAAAAAGATGAGAGAGGCCTGTAATTTTCATCATAGGTACACGTCAACTATGACAGACAAAATGAGATTTTTTTTTCCAGAAAATCACATTGTAGGATTTTTTATGAATTTATTGGCATATGATGGTGGAAAATAAGTATTTGGTCAATAACAAAAGTTTCTCAATACTTTGTTATATACCCTTTGTTGGCAATGACACAGGTCAAACGTTTTCTGTAAGTCTTCACAAGGTTTTCACACACTGTTGCTGGTATTTTGGCCCATTCCTCCATGCAGATCTCCTCTAGAGCAGTGATGTTTTGGGGCTGTCGCTGGGCAACACAGACTTTCAACTCCCTCCAAAGATTTTCTATGGGGTTGAGATCTGGAGACTGGCTAGGCCACTCCAGGACCTTGAAATGCTTCTTACGAAGCCACTCCTTCGTTGCCCGGGCGGTGTGTTTGGGATCATTGTCATGCTGAAAGACCCAGCCACGTTTCATCTTCAATGCCCTTGCTGATGGAAGGAGGGTTTCACTCAAAATCTCACGATACATGGCCCCATTCATTCTTTCCTTTACACGGATCAGTCGTCCTGGTCCCTTTGCAGAAAAAACAGCCCCAAAGCATGATGTTTCCAACCCCATGCTTCACAGTAGGTATGGTGTTCTTTGGATGCAACTCAGCATTCTTTGTCCTCCAAACATGACGAGTTGAGTTTTTACCAAAAAGTTATATTTTGGTTTCATCTGACCATATGACATTCTCCCAATCCTCTTCTGGATCATCCAAATGCACTTCAGACGGGCCTGGACATGTACTGGCTTAAGCAGGGGGACACGTCTTGCACTGCAGGATTTGAGTCCCTGGCGGCGTAGTGTGTTACTGATGGTTGGCTTTGTTACTTTGGTCCCAGCTCTCTGCAGGTCATTCACTAGGTCCCCCCGTGTGGTTCTGGGATTTTTGCTCACCGTTCTTGTGATCATTTTGACCCCACGGGGTGAGATCTTGCGTGGAGCCCCAGATCGAGGGAGATTATCAGTGGTCTTGTATGTCTTCCATTTCCTAATAATTGCTCCCACAGTTGATTTCTTCAAACCAAGCTGCTTACCTATTGCAGATTCAGTCTTCCCAGCCTGGTGCAGGTCTACAATTTTGTTTTTGGTGTCCTTTGACAGCTCTTTGGTCTTTGCCATTGTGAAGTTTGGAGTGTGACTGTATGAGGTTGTGGACAGGTGTATTTTATACTGATAATAAGTTCAAACAGGTGCCATTAATACAGGTAACGAGTGGAGGACAGAGGAGCCTCTTAAAGAAGAAGTTACAGGTCTGTGAGAGCCAGAAATCTTGCTTGTTTGTAGGTGACCAAATACTTATTTTCCACCATAATTTGCAAATAAATTCATTAAAAATCCTACAATGGGATTTTCTGGATTTTTTTTTCTCAATTTGTCTGTCATAGTTGACGTGTACCTATGATGAAAATTACAGGCCTCTCTCATCTTTTTAAGTGGGAGAACTTGCACAATTGGTGGCTGACTAAATACTTTTTTCCCCCACTGTATATATATATTATTTAGTTAGAAGTAGTGTTCTCCTGCATGGTATTCATTCTAAAGCCTCTAAACAAGTGTGTGTGTGTGTTTGTGTGTGTGTGTGTGTGGGGTGTGTGTGTGTGTGTGTGTGTGTGTGTGTGTGTGTGATTACAGATTTCACGACCCCAAATTTGGGAACTGCATATTCACTATTTTTAAATCTAACATTTGACCCATTTGGCCCTTTGGTCTAGCACTGTGTGATGCATTAATATGGGTATTGTGTGGAGAAACGAGTGGAGGAACATTACGGAGTCCTACGTGTTTTACAGTGTTGGGTAGGTTACTTTCTAAATGTAATCCGTTACAGTTACTAGTTACCAGTCCAAAATTGTAATTAGTAACGTAACTTTTGGATTACCCAAACTTAGTAACGTATTGGATGACAACTTGTTTTTAACCAGGACAGAAGAATTTATAACTGACTTTCTTCCCGACATAATATAGGTACAGCAGATCCCCTTATTGTATGGGACACTTTTAAATGTGCCTTTAAAGGCCATGCAATTCAATACTCATCTTTAAAACAAAAGCAATTTAGGTCAAAATAATTCATATTGACAAAGGGAATAGAGGGACTAACTGTACAGATACATGGCAATAAAAACTGTATCATAGAGGCACATAATACGTTAGCGGAAAAACAAAAAGAAATGGAGGAACTTATTCAAGAATGATCCCTTGTGGGCCCTGGTCAAATATAGTGCACTATTAGGGGACAGGGTGCCGTTTCAAATCAAATCAAATCAAATCAAATCAAATTTTATTGGTCACATGCGCCGAATACAACAGGTGCAGACATTACAGTGAAATGCTTACTTACAGCCCTTAACCAACAGTGCATTTATTTTAAACAAAAAAGTAAGAATAAAACAACAACAAAAAAGTGTTGAGAAAAAAAGAGCAGAAGTAAAAATAAAGTGACAGTAGGGAGGCTATATATACAATAGAATAAAGTGACAGTAGGGAGGCTATATATACAGGGGGGGTACCGTTGCATAGTCAATGTGCGGGGGCACCGGCTAGTTGAGGTAGTTGAGGTAATATGTACATGTGGGTAGAGTTAAAGTGACTATGCATAAATACTTAACAGAGTAGCAGCAGCGTAAAAAGTATGGGGGTGGGGGGCAGTGCAAATAGTCCGGGTAGCCATGATTAGCTGTTCAGGAGTCTTATGGCTTGGGGGTAGAAGCTGTTGAGAAGTCTTTTGGACCTAGACTTGGCACTCGGTACCGCTTGCCGTGCGGTAGCAGAGAGAACAGTCTATGACTAGGGTGACTGGAGTCTTTGACAATTTTGAGGGCCTTCCTCTGACACCGCCTGGTATAGAGGTCCTGGATGGCAGGGAGCTTTGCCCCTGTGATGTACTGGGCCGTACGCACTACCCTCTGTAGTGCCTTGCGGTCAGAGGCCAAGCAGTTGCCATACCAGGCGGTGATGCAACCAGTCAGGATGCTCTCGATGGTGCAGCTGTAGAATTTTTTTGAGGATCTGAGGACCCATGCCAAATCTTTTTAGTCTCCTGAGGGGGAATAGGCTTTGTCGTGCCCTCTTCACGACTGTCTTGGTGTGTTTGGACCATGATAGTTCGTTGGTGATGTGGACACCAAGGAACTTGAAGCTCTCAACCTGTTCCACTACAGCCCCGTCGATGAGAATGGGGGGCGTGCTCAGTCCTCTTTTTTTTCCTGTAGTCCACAATCATCTCCTTTGTCTTGGTCACGTTGAGGGAGAGGTTGTTGTCCTGGCACCACACGGCCAGATCTCTGACCTCCTCCCTATAGGCTGTCTCATCGTTGTCGGTGATCAGGCCTACCACTGTTGTGTCGTCGGCAAACTTAATGATGGTGTTGGAGTCGTGCCTGGCCATGCAGTCATGGGTGAACAGAGAGTACAGGAGGGGACTGAGCACGCACCCCTGAGGGGGCCCCCGTGTTGAGGATCAGTGTGGCAGATGTGTTGTTACCTACCCTTACCACCTGGGGGCGGCCCGTCAGGAAGTCCAGGATCCAGTTGCAGAGGGAGGTGTTTAGTCCCAGGATCCTTAGCTTAGTGATGAGCTTTGAGGGCACTATGGTGTTGAATGCTGAGCTGTAGTCAATGAATAGCATTCTCACGTAGGTGTTCCTCTTGTCCAGGTGGGAAAGGGCAGTGTGGAGTGCGATAGAGATTGCATCATCTGTGGATCTGTTGGGGCGGTATGCAAATTGGAGTGGGTCTAGGGTTTCTGGGATTATGCTGTTGATGTGAGCCATGACCAGTCTTTCAAAGCACTTCATGGCTACAGACGTCAGTGCCACGGGTCGGTAGTCATTTAGGCAGGTTATCTTAGAGTTCTTGGGCACGGGGACTATGGTGGTCTGCTTGAAACATGTTGGTATTACAGACTCAGTCAGGGACATGTTGAAAATGTCAGTGAAGACACTTGCCAGTTGGTCAGCACATGCTCGGAGTACATGTCCTGGTAATCCGTCTGGCCCTGCGGCCTTGTGAATGTTGACCTGCTTAAAAGTCTTACTCACATCGGCTACGGAGAGCGTGATCACATAGTCGTCCGGAACAGCTGGTGCTCTCATGCATGCTTCAGTGTTGCTTGCCTCGAAGCGAGCATAGAAGTGGTTTAGCTCGTCTGGTAGGCTTGTGTCACTGGGCAGCTCGCGGCTGTGCTTCCCTTTGTAGTCTGTAATAGTTTTCAAGCCCTGCCACATCCGACGAGCGTCAGAGCCAGTGTAGTATGATTCAATCTTAGACCTGTATTGACTCTTTGCCTGTTTGATGGTTCGTCGGAGGTCATAGCGGGATTTCTTATAAGCGTCCGGGTTAGAGTCCCGTTCCTTGAAAGCGGCAGCTCTACCCTTTAGCTCAGTGCGGATGTTTCCTGTAATCCATGGCTTCTGGTTGGGGTATGTACGTACGGTCACTGTGGGGACGACATCATCGATGCACTTATTGATGAAGCCAGTGACTGATGTGGTGTACTCCTCAATGCTGTCTGAAGAATCCCGGAACATGTTCCAGTCTGTGCTAGCAAAACAGTCCTGTAGCTTAGCATCTGCGTCATCTGACCACTTTTTATTAGCCGAATCACTGGTGCTTCCTGCTTCAGTTTTTGCTTATAAGCAGGAATCAGGAGGATAGAGTTATGGTCAGATTTGCCAAATGGAGGGCGAGGGAGAGCTTTGTATGCGTCTCTGTGTGTGGAGTAAAGGTGGTCTAGAGTTTTTTCCCCTCTGGTTGCACATTTAACATGCTGGTAGAAATTAGGTAGAACGGATTTAAGTTTCCCTGCATTAAAGTCCCCTGCTACTAGGAGCGCTGCATCTGGATGAGCGTTTTCCTGTTGATTAATGGCCTTGTACAACTCATTCAGTGCAATCTTAATGCCAGCATTGGTTTGTGGTGGTAAATAGACAGCTATGAAAAATATAGATGAAAACTCTCTTGGTAAATAGTGTGGTCTACAGCTTATCATAAGATACTCTACCTCAGGCGAGCAAAACCTTGAGACTTCCTTAGTATTTGATTTTGTGCACCAGCTGTTGTTTACAAATATACAGAGACCGCCACCCCTCGTCTTACCCGAGTCTGCCGTTCTGTCCTGCCGATGTAGCGTATAGCCTGCTAGCTGAATGATATCATTGTCGTCGTTCAGCCACGACTCCGTGAAACATAAGATATTACAGTTTTTAATGTCCCATGTGTTTGTGACGCAGACTGAACCTCTGGGATCACTGGCCCTCTTGTCTCTCTGCCGGGCTGTACTAATGTAAAGAATCAAGACAGGGATGTTGTTTTAGTAAAATCACTCTGATGAACTCTTTAGTCATATCTCAGTTTACCTATTTGCTCATGGTCTTCCCTACACCTAGTGACTTATTTTATAAATTATATGAGTAAAAAAAATATTTCATTTTACTTGGAATGGCAAGCCAGACAAAATTAAACGGGTCTATTTATATCATGAATATGAATTCAGAGGGCAGAAATTATTAAATATTAAAGCATTAGACCTCTCACTAAAGGCTTCAGTCATACAAAAGTTATACATCAATCCGAAATTGGTTCTCTAGCAGATTAGTAAGAATGTCTCACCCCATGTTCAAAAATGGCCTTTTTCCCTTTATTCAGATTACAACCTCTCACTTTCGGTTATTTGAAAATAAAATCATCAATAGAATATCGCTATTTTTAAAACAAGCCAAAGAAAATTGGTTGCAATTTCAGTTTTATCCACCAGAAAAGACAGAACAAATATTACTACAAATATTATGGTTAAACTCAAACATACTAAGTGATAATAAAAAAAATATATATATATCATAAATAGGACTGGTGGAGTTGTCAAACACGCAGCTAACAAAAATATATGGAAATGTCTGCTCTCATCAAAATTACAACCAACTAATTGCAGCATTACCGCAAAAATGGAAGAGGCAAGTGGAAGGGGGAGAAAGTAAGACCACTATGACATATAGATTGCAAAATAGTTGTGAAGAGATTTTCGATGTACCGATTCCATGGCACATGGTTTATGAACTGATACACAAAACGATGCTGGATTCAAAACAAAGACTTTTTCAATTTAATTATTACACAACATTCTTACAACCAATAGAATGTTATATACTGTATATGGGGGATACAACAATCCCAGCTCTGCAGATTTTGCTGCGAAGAGACAGAATCATTAGATCATTTGTTTTGGTACTGTCCATATGTAGCTGTTTTTGGTCGCAGGTTCAGGAATGGCTGAAGAATTGTAACATTTACCCGGAGCTAACTCTCCAAATAGCACTGCTGAGTGATTTAAAAAGTCATAGTCAATCGATCAATAATTATTTTATAATACTCTTAGCAAAAATGTTTATCTTTAATTTACAATCTGTAGAAACTATGAGAATAGAAAGGTTCAGATCTTTGAGAAACATCGGAGCACAGTTGAAAAATATATGGCAAATGGAAATCAAAACTGGATGGTGTTCAGAGATAGATGGGAGGGGTTGAGTGGAGTTGAAGGGTGGGACTAAAAATAACAAGATAACTAATGTGAAATACAGTGCATTCGGAAAGTATTCAGACCCTTTACTTTTTCCACATTTTGTTACGTTACAGAGAAGGACCTTGGTCAGGGAGGTGACCAAGAACCCGATGGTCACTCTGATAGAGCTACAGAGTTCCTCTGTGGAGATGGGAGAACCTTCCAGAAGGACAAACATCTCTGTAGCACTCCACCAATCAGGCCTTTATGGTAGAGACAGAAGCCACTCCTCAGTAAAAGGCACATGACAGCCCGCTTGGAGTTTGCCAAAAGGCACCTAAAGGACTCTCAAACCATGAGAAACAATATTCTCTGGTCTTATGAAACCAAGATTGAACTCTTTGGCCTGAATGCCAAGCGTCACATCTGGTGGAAACCAGGCACCTTCCCTACTGTGAAGCATGGTGGTGGGGATGTATTTCAGCGGTAGGGACTGGGAGACTAGTCAGGATCGAGGCAAAGATGAACGGTGCAAAGTACAGAGAGATCCTTGATGAAAACCTGCTCCAGAGCGCTCAGGACCTCAGACTGGGGCGAAGGTTCACCTTCCAACAGAACAACGACCCTAAGCACACAGCCAAGACAATGCAGGAGTGGCTTTGGGACAAGTCTCTGAATGTCCTTGAGTGGCCCAGCCAGAGCCCGAACTTGAACCCGATCGAACTTCTCTGGAGAGACCTGAAAATAGCTGTGCAGCGATGCTCCCCATCCAACCTGACAGAGCTTGAGAGGATCTGCAGAGAAGAACGGGAGAATCTCCCCAAACCAGGTGTGCCAGGCTTATAGCGTTATACCCAAGAAGACTCAAGGCTGTAATCGCTGCCAAAGGTGCTTCAACAAAGTACTGAGTAAAGTGTCTGAATACTTATGTAGATATGATATTTCAGTTTTTTATTTTTTATAAATTAGCAAAAATGTCTAAAAAACTGTTTTTGCTTTGTCATTATGGGGTATTGTGTGTAAATTGATTAGGGAAAAAAACGATTTAAGCAATTTTAGAATATATATCAACATCAACATTGCGAAAGCTTAGCTCTGGATGAGTAAACTGATATATACTGAACAAAAATATAAACACAACATGCAACAATTTCAAAGATTTTACTGAGTTACAGTTCATATAAGGAAATCAGTCAATTGAAATAAATTCATTAGGCCCTCATCTATGGATTTCACATGACTGGGCAGGGGTGCAGCCATGGGTGGGCCTTGGAGGGCATAGGCCCACCCACTTGGCAGCCAGGCCCACCCACTGGGGAGACAGGCCCAGCCAATCAGAATGAGTTTTTCCCCACAAAAGGGCTTTATTACAGACAGAAATACTCCTCACCACCCCCACCCCCACTCAGACGATCCCGCAGGTGATGTAGCCGGATGTGGAGGTCCTGGGCTGGCATGGTTACACGTGGTCTGCAGTTTTGAGGCCGGTTGGATGTACTGCCAAATTCTCTAAAACGACGTTGGAGGCAGCTTATGGTAGAGAAATGAACAGTCAATTCTCTGGCAACAGCTCTGGTGGACATTCCTGCAGTCAGCATGCCAATTGCACGCTCCCTCAAAACTTGAGACATCTGTGGCATTGTGTTGTGTGACAAAACTGCACATTTTAAAGTGGCCTTTTATTGTCCCCAGCACAAGGTGCACCTGTGTAATGATCATGCTGTTTAATCAGCTTCTTGATATGCCACACCTGTTAGGTGGATGGATTATCGTGGCAAAGGAGATATGCTCACTTACAGGGATGTGTATCAAATTTGTGCACAACATTTGATTAAAATGGAACATTTCTTGGATTATTTATTTCAGCTCATGAAACATGGGACCAACACTTTATACATGTTGCGTTTATATTTTTGTTCAGTGTAGTTTTCTGGTCTCTGACACCAAAAGTCAGTAAACCACTTGCTAGTCATCAATAAAATGTGGTATGTTTGTAATTTGAGTAAAATACTCCTTCCATGGAGGTTTTCATATTGATTTGAACAAAACAAAAACAGCAATGCCTCTCCAATGGGCCTTAAACATGCTCTAAGGCACCTGTATGTATGTATTTTTACTATAAAGAGCCTAAGTGATGGCCATTCTGATAAACTGGTGAAAAAATTCTAAGTAATTGCAAAAGAGGACTCAAACCTATGATATGAATAATCAAGGACTTGGGAGTATAAGGTTCTATATACAAAATGATTGGTTTTGATCTCAGAACTGTTTTGTGACGTCTTCCTCTCATGACACAACAAGTACATCACCTGACATACAATAATGTTTTACTGACAACCCAGCATTGTGTGACTGGTTTGCAGATAGAACCTTATAGCACCAAGTTCAAAGGTGTTTGCGCAGATACAACTTTTTTCCTCGTAAATTGAGTTTTTCCCAAAACTGACATATCTCGTATGTGAAAGACCGAAAGAGAAACTCTATGTGAATAACTCATTTTTGACCAAAATGTCAGCTAGAACCTGTCTCGATGTGTCTGGTATGTGTTGTAATGTAGCGTTATTGTCTGGTAGGAAGCCTGACGACGTCTCATTAGTTGAGTTGGTGATATTAGGCCTGATCTTAATCCTTAATCCCTGTGTCTTCTCTTCAGGCTGCCTCTGCGACCAGTGGTTGACCAACTCACCAGATCAGGACTGAAGGGCGTCTTTGGTGGCCTCAGGGAGATAGAGAGCCACAAGGTTGTCATGACTTCAGGTGGTTCTCTGTCATCCTGCCCACTAGAGGAAAGCCCTCTTATTCCTCAAGCACTTGATGAAGATCTACAGCTGGTCCAGCGTGGCCCTCAGGTCGGCCCAGGTAGCCGGGGACGGTCCCATCACCAGCACCGTGGCCACGATCAGAGTTCTATGAGCAGCACGGCTCATCCCTGACTTTGAGAGTGTGGATCTGTGCTGCTCCTATAACACCCAGCACCTGATCGTGAGCTTCCACTCCCTGGACCAGCTGCACCCCCGAAGGAGACGAGAGGCCAGAGGAGTTTCAGCTGGATGACCTCCACAATGGCAAATAACATCTCGTGCCTGCTCCACGAACTCCCAAGCCTAGCGATCTCCTCACCACCACCCCAGAGCGACCACCCTCAGAGCGACATTGCCCTACGTCACCCATCACCATCACCAATCCAGCTCCTGCTGAAGCCCAGCCAGCCCTCTGAGCTGTGGAGGCCCAAAGGGAGTTGGTCCACTAGCCCCAGTGCTCCCTGGACACCATCACACCTCCTGCAAACTGTGAGGCCAGGGTCCATGACCATGGCAACCACTAACGCCTCACCATGGTTTTCTTCGTCCCTTCCTTTCTCCCTATCTCAGGGGTGGCAATTGACCCAGAGGAGGAAAAGCAAATCTCAGATGGTGAGTATCAATGTTGTTTTTTGCACTACTATTTAGAAAGCTATAGAGGAGAAAATTACTTACGATATATTCAATAGCTTGGGACTGTAGTGAACGGATGTACTGTATTTGAAGTGGGAATGGTGAACTGCATCGCATTTATCCAATGTGTCGTGCACCTGTCAGGAGTTGACTGTATTCTCTAGTCTTGCTTGCCAGACTCATGGCGCTCCACACCCCAGTTGTGTGGGAGATACAGCAGGTGTTTCAAGCGACTAGGATTCTCTAACTACAGGCCTGTGTGCTGTGTGTTGTTTTTTCTCCTGGCAGAGGCCAAGAAGAAGAAGAAGAAGAAGAAGAAGAAGAAGAAGAAGAAGAAGAAGAAGAAGAAGAAGAAGAAGAAGAAGAAGAAGAAGAAGAAGAAGAAGATTTCCAGAGTTTCATCTCAAGGGTGTGGAAGACCCTTACGTCCTGCGCCCCCTCTGGCCACAGCAGGGACTGAACCAGCATGAATGTGAATGACTCATACACAAAGACACCAGTTGACCTCACAGGATCACTTGTCAGTGAGAGCAGCAGGGCTGCCGGCAGCAAACGTGTGGCAAGCTGGCATTTGCCCCATTACTTTTCAATCAGGTGTGGCAGCGCCCCACCGATTTTGATTTGGTTAAATAAAAAAAATAAAAATATTAAACGGAAAAGCATTGAAAACTAGGCTACTGTGTTTAAGACTTAGTTGTCAACTGGCGCACAATTCATCTGTGCTGCACATCGGGATACTGCAGGTTGTGGTCACGTTTCTACCAGCCTGGAAAGCATGCACAAAGGTAATGCGGAAGTCACACTGGGTTCACACTGGGTTCAAAGCCGAAAAAAGTGTCCCAGCCATAGAGGTATTATATTAACTAGACTAGAGGAAGAATAATGGGCGCCCACTCATTCCAATGGAGTGGGCTCACATAAGGGTGTCATCAGGCCGGGGTGTCGTCAAGCCAGGCACATCAGGTGAAGCTTGTGGTGTTGGGCCAAAATCCAAGCGGAGATGTCTGCCAGACACAGAAATAACAGTGATGAGAGACCATGTGAGGATGTGACAGAGTCAAGTGATTTTGTGTACAGAGAGAACCAAAGTGGACCTGGCACTTAGGCCTGTTAACTTGGACACCAGTAGTGAGGAGGTAAGGTGCAGATACTGACCCTTTCCATGTCACATGTTAGGAGCCAGCTACATGTCAGGTGCAGATCCTGAGAAGTATATAGTAATATAAATACACAGGTAGAACTTCTGTAAATCAGCTTGAGTTGCAGCAGGAGTAGTCTCTGCATCGTAACACCATCAGTAAGGCTCTGAACTTCACATAAACTTGACAAACCGCCACACAACATGGCAAACGTTGAAGCAAACTGAACACACCACTAGTGTACATCATTGGCGTCAGCTGATGGAGGCTGGAGGCTGGAGCCAAAGAAAGTGCCTTCATTTTGAACGACTATTTGGACAAAATACTTAATCAGCCATTTTAGTGTGTATTGTCACAGAGTAGGCTAATAGTTTGTCTATCTGGTATTTAAGTTCTTGGCACTGTGGGCCTTTCTCATGTAAGATTCACATGTAAAATGAGCATGGGTGATGGAGATTTATGCTTTTTACAGCTAATACACAATGCAGGTTTACAGTACCATCTAGTGGGAAGAAATAAAGCATGCATGGTACTGCAGGAAATATACCACATACTGCAAATGTCGTCAAATATAGGATTAATATACTCAGTGGTGATTTTAGCAAGTAAATCTTGGTGGGGCAAACTCAACATTTTTGGTTGTTGATGCATGCCAGCAAAGCCACTACACAACACAACACTAAACAATAAAATCCAAGATGGCGTAGCAGTGCGGTCGCTTTTATTCATTGTCCTTGTGTAAATATCCCGTTTCTAGTTTTTTTGTCTATTTTGTATATATTTCTCAATTTTTAATTTTCATTCTTTAACTAAATATACTTTCCTGCAACCCGCCTCACCCAACGTGGAAAGGATTCTATTATTTCTTTATAACTTTCATCAAGAACCTTAAGCTGAAACTAGTGTAGCTGCAACTGAATGGCTACTTGCTATTAGTCTCCGTTAGCGTCTTCACCATTGTCCGTGGCCTACACTATCCACCAGCCAGCTCTAGCTCTAGCCTGGACAATTCGTCGGCCAGTCTGCACAGCGTGCTATCGACCCAGAGCTTATTGGACTTTCTGCCGGAATCACTGGACCCTAGCGCTGGATCATCGCAACCAGCTAGCTAGCTGCAACCTGTTGTTGGCTAATTACCATTGCCCTATAGCAAGCACCAGTTAGCCTTGAGCTAGCCTCAGGCCCATCTCCCGGCTATCTACCTCTCTGTCAACCGGACGGGACCTCCTAGTGTTGACACTGAGCCCCGCCGATCCAACACGACTGGTTTGCCGACGAAATCGTCTGATGTGGTTTCAACAGGCTTCCTGTTGCGACGACCACGAAGATCCATCTGCCAGCCCCGGCCCGCTAGCACACGCAAACTACAACTGTGCTCCCTGCTAGCTGTGCTGAAGCACCAATTTGAACTGCTCTCGGACTCACATATTGCTGTTCACTGGACCTTATGATCACTCAGCTGCACAGCTGATGCCTGCTGGACTGTTTCTTTACACGGTACCCTGTCCTGTTTATTCTGTTTAGCCTTAGCCCAAACGTTATCGCTATTACCAGTTGTTGTCTTAGCTCTCTCTAATAACACCTGTGACTGCTTTATGCCTCTCTCCCATGTCAATTATGCCTTGCCTATTGCTGTTTGGGTTAGTTCTTATTATACAATTTCACTGTAGAACCCTAGTCCCTCTCAAACTGCCTCAAATAGTTCCTTTGTTCCACCCCCCATACACGCCGAGACCGGCTCAATCGGTGCCTCCAGTGATGCTATCTCTTTCATTGTTACCCAACGCTTAGGGTTACCTGAACTGTACTCATATCCTTCCATATCCTTTTCTGTACATAATGCCCTGAATCTTTTCTACAACGCCCGGAGAACTGCCCCCTTTATTCTATGTACCCAACGCACTAGAAGACCAGTTCTTAAAGCCTTTAGTCGTATCCTTATTCTAGTCCTCCTCTGTTCCTCTGGTGATGTAGAGGCTAACCCAGGCCCTGCAGCCCCCAGTATCACTCCTACTCCCCAGGAGCTATCTTTTGTTGACTTCTGTAACTGTAAAAGTCTTGGTTTTCTGCACGTAAATATCAGAAGCGTTAGCACACTCCGCCAACCCTGATGTTCTAGCAGTGTCTGAATCCTGGCTTAGGAAGGCCACCAAAAATTCTGAAATTTCCATCCCCAACTATAACATTTTCCGTCTAGATAGAACTGCCAAAGGGGGTGGAGTTGCAATCTACTGTAGAGATAGCCTGCAGAGCTCTATCACACTATCCAGGTCTGAGCCCAAACAGTTTGAGCTTCTACTTCTAAAAATCCACCTTTCCAGAAATAAATCTCTCACTGTTGCCGCTTGCTACAGACCCCCTCAGCCCCCAGCTGTGCCCTGGACACCATATGTGAATTGATTGCCCCCATCTATCCTCAGAGTTCGTACTGCTTGGTGACCTAAATTGGGATATGCTTAACACCCCGGCCATCCTACAATCTAAACTAGATGCCCTCAATCTCACACAAATTATCAACGAACCTACCAGGTACAACCCTAAATCCATAAACATGGGTACCCTCATAGATATCATCCTGACTAACTTACCCTCTAAATACACCTCCGCTGTCTTCAACCAGGATCTCAGCGATCACTGCCTTATTGCCTGCGTCCGTAATGGGTCCGCGGTCAAACGACCACCCCTCATCACTGTCAAACGCTCCCAAAAACACTTCAGCGAGCAGGCCTTCCTAATTGACCTGGCCCAGGTATCCTGGATGGATATAGATCTCATTCCGTCAGTAGAGGATGCCTGGTTGTTCTTTAAAAGTAATTTCCTCTCAATCTTAAATAAACATGCCCCATTCAAAAAATACAGAACTAAGAACAGATCTGGTTCTCCTCAGACTTGACTGCCCTTGACCAGCACAAAAACATCCTGTGGCGTACTGCATTAGCATCAAATAGCCCCCGCGATATGCAACTTTTCAGGGAAGTTAGGAACCAATATACACAAGCAGTCAGGAAAGCAAAGGCTAACTTTTTCAAACAGAAATTTGCATCCTGTAGCACTAACTCCAAAAAGTTTTGGGACACTGTAAAGTCCATGGAAAATAAGAGCACTTCCTCCCAGCTGCCCACTTCACTGAGGCTAGGAAACACTATCACCACAGATAAATCTACAATAATCGAGAATTTCAACAAGCATTTTGCTACGGCTGGCCATGCTTTCCACCTGGCTACCACTACCCCGGCCACCAGCTCTGCACCCTCCGCTGCAACTTGCCCATGCCCCCCCGCTTCTCCTTCACACAAATCCAGACAGCTGATGTTCTGAAAGAGCTGCAAAATCTGGACCCCTACAAATCATCTGGGCTAGACAATCTGGACCCTTTCTTTCTAAAACTAGCCGCCGAAATTGTCGCAACCCCTATTACTAGCCTGTTCAACCTCTCTTTCGTAACGTCTGAGATCCCCAGAGATTGGAAAGCTGCCGCGGTCATCCCCCTCTTCAAAGGGGGTGACACTCTAGATCCAAACTGCTACAGACCCATATCCATCCTGCCCTGCCTTTCAAAAGTTTTTGAAAGCCAAGTCAACAAACAGATCACCGACCATTTCGAATACCACCGTACCTTCTCCGCTATGCAATCCGGTTTCCGAGCTGGTCATGGGTGCACTTCAGCCACGCTCAAGGTCCTAAACGATATTATAACCGCGATCGATAATAGACAGTACTGTGCAGCCGTTTTCATTGACCTGGCCAAGGCTTTCGACTCTGTCAACCACCGCATTCTTATTGGCAGACTAAATAGCCTTGGTTTCTCAAATGACTGCCTCGCCTGGTTCACCAACTACTTCTCAGATAGAGTTCAATGTGTCAAATCGGAGGGCCTGTTGTCTGGACCTATGGCAGTCTCTATGGGGGTGCCACAGGGTTCAATTCTTGGGCCGACTCTTTTCTC
Source organism: Coregonus clupeaformis (assembly GCF_020615455.1). Taxonomy (NCBI): domain Eukaryota; kingdom Metazoa; phylum Chordata; class Actinopteri; order Salmoniformes; family Salmonidae; genus Coregonus; species Coregonus clupeaformis. The sequence goes on from NC_059210.1 coordinate 14,105,376, forward strand.
TGTGTATATCAATGACGTCGCTCTTGCTGCTGGTGACTCTCAGATCCACCTCACGCAGACGACACCATTTTGTATACATCTGGCCCTTCATTGGACACTGTGTTAACAAACCTCCAAACGAGCTTCAATGCCATAAAACACTCCTTCAGTAGCCTCCAACTGCTCTTAAACACTAGTAAAACTAAATGCATGCTCTTCAACCGAACGCTGCTTGCACCCGCCCACCCGACTAGAATCACTACTCTCGACGGGTCTGACCTAGAGTATGTGGACAACTACAAATATCTAGGTGTCTGGTTAGACTGTAAACTCTCCTTCCAGACTCACATTAAGAATCTCCAATCCAAAGTTAAATCTAGAATCGGTTTCCTATTTCGCAACAATGTGTCACGCTCTGGCTCCGGGACTCTGTATGTTGAGCCAGGGTGTGTTCTTTCATTGGGTGTATTTCTATGTTGGTATTTTCTGTTGGGTTCATTTCTATGTTTAAAAGTAATGACTCCCAATCAGAGGCTACGAGTGTCAGCTGTGTGCTGGTTGTCTCTGATTGGGAGCCATATTTAACTGTCTGTGTTTCACTTTGTGTTTGTGGGTTTTTGTTCCGTGTCGGTATGTTTTACCGTGGACTTCACGAGTCGTGTTTTGTTTTGGTTTTCGTGCTTTAATTAAATAAAGTCATGTTTATTTCACATGCTGCGCCTTGGTCTACTACTCCTTACCCAGACGATCGTGACAGAAAAACCCACCATACAACGACCAAGCAGCGTGTCCAGGAGTCGGCAGCCTGGTCATGGGAGGAAGCGCCAGGAAAGGAGATAGAGAGGCTGGCGATGGCCCAGGTGGGCAAAGTGTGGTCCTGGGAGGACATGCTCGGGGGCAAGGGACCTTGGGGTAGGATCAAGGCCCTGGCGAGAGAGGAGCAGCGGCGTCAGCAGTGCCATCGTCGGACGGACGAGAGGCACCCCCAATAATTTTTTAGGGGGGGGCACACGGCATGGGCGACTGGGCAGCAGGAGGCTGCCACAGGGCGTAATAGGAGAAGAGGAGAGAAGGCCACCGGGTTACGGGAGCCATTGGCGAGAGGAGGGAAGGAAGTCGTAGAGGCACGGCGAGAGGGACTGAGGTGGATTGCCAGTCCGGTCCGGCCCGTTCCTGATCCCCATTTAAAGCCAGTGGTGTGTGTTCCCAGTACGGTCCGGCCTGTCCCTGCTCCACGCACCAAACCTACGGTATGCGTCGCCAGCCCTGCCCGGCCCGTTCCTGCTCCTCGCACCAAGTCTACGGTGTGCGTCGACAGCCCTGCCCGGCCCGTTCCTGCTTCTCGCACCAAGTCTACGGTGTGCGTCGACAGCCCTGCCCGGACCGTTCCTGCTCCTCGCACCAAGTCTACGGTGTGCGTCGACAGCCCTGCCCGGCCTGTTCCTGCTCCACGCACCAAGTCTACGGTGTGCGTCGACAGCCCTGCCCGGCCCGTTCCTGCTCCTCGCACCAAGTCTACGGTGTGCGTCGACAGCCCTGCCCGGCCCGTTCCTGCTTCTCACACCAAGTCTACGGTGTGCGTCGACAGCCCTGCCCGGCCCGTTCCTGCTCCTCGCACCAAGTCTACGGTGTGCGTCGACAGCCCTGCCCGGCCTGTTCCTGCTCCACGCACCAAGTCTACGGTGTGCGTCGACAGCCCTGTCCGGCCTGTTCCTGCTCCACGCACCAAACCTACGGTGTGCGTCGCCAGCCCAGCCCGGCCTGTTCCTGCTCCACGCACCAAACCTACGGTGTGCGTCGCCAGCCCAGCCCGGCCTGTCCCTGCTCCACGCACAAAGCCTACGGTGTGCGTCGCCAGCCCAGCCCGGCCTGTCCCTGCTCCACGCACAAAGCCTACGGTGTGCGTCGCCAGCCCAGCCCGGCCTGTTCCTGCTCCACGCACAAAGCCTACGGTGTGCGTCGCCAGCCCAGTCCGGCCTGTCCCTGTTCCACGCACAAAGCCTACGGTGTGCGTCGACAGCCCTGTCCGGCCTGTTCCTGCTCCGCGCACCAAGTCTACGGTGTGCGTCGACAGCCCTGCCCGGCCTGTTCCTGCTCCACGCACCAAGTCTACGGTGTGCGTCGACAGCCCAGTCCGGCCCAGTCCTGCTCCCCGCACCAAGTCTGGGGTGCGTTTTGTCAGCCCTGTCCGGCCCGTTCCTGCTCCCCGCACCAAGGCTGTGGTGCGTTTCGTCAGCCCTGTCCGGCCTGTTCCTGCTCCACGCACCAAGTCTGTGGTGCGTTTCGTCAGCCCTGTCCGGCCCGTTCCTGCTCTCCGCACCAAGTCAGGGGTGCGCTTCGTCAGGCCGGTCCGGCCTGTCCCTGCTCCACGCGCCAGGCCTACGGTGTGCGTCGTCAGCCTGGTAAGGCCCGTTCGTCCTCCACGCACCAAGCCAGGGGCGCGTGTCGTCAGTCCGGCTCCGGCCAACGGGGCTAGACAGGACCAGGGGTACTTTGGGGGGTTGGAGAGGAGGTGGGGATCAAGGCCGGAGCCAGAGCCACCGCCGAGGAGGTATGCCCACCCAGCCCTCCCTTGTTTAGCCCGTATTGAGGCGCGGTCGCAGTCCGCGCCTTTAGGGGGGGGTACTGTCACGCTCTGGCTCCGGGACTCTGTATGTTGAGCCAGGGTGTGTTCTTTCATTGGGTGTATTTCTATGTTGGTATTTTCTGTTGGGTTCATTTCTATGTTTAAAAGTAATGACTCCCAATCAGAGGCTACGAGTGTCAGCTGTGTGCTGGTTGTCTCTGATTGGTAGCCATATTTAACTGTCTGTGTTTCACTTTGTGTTTGTGGGTTTTTGTTCCGTGTCGGTATGTTTTACCGTGGACTTCACGAGTCGTGTTTTGTTTTGGTTTTCGTGCTTTAATTAAATAAAGTCATGTTTATTTCACACGCTGCGCCTTGGTCTACTACTCCTTACCCAGACGATCGTGACACAAAGCCTCCTTCACTCATGCTGCCAAACATGCCCTCGTAAAACTGACTATCCTACCGATCCTTGACTTCGGCGATGTCATTTACAAAATAGCCTCCAACACTCTACTCAGCAAATTGGATGTAGTCTATCACAGTGCCATCCGTTTTGTCTCCAAAGCCCCATATACTACCCACCACTGTGACCTGTACGCTCTTGTTGGCTGGTCCTCACTACATATTCGTCGCCAAACCCACTGGCTACAGGCCATCTATAAATCACTGCTAGGCAAATCCCCGCCTTATCTTAGCTCATTGGTCACCATAGCAACACCCACCCATAGTCTGCGCTCCAGCAGGTATATCTCACTGGTCATCCCCAAAGCCAACACCTCCTTTGGCCGCCATTCCTTCCAGTTCTCTGCTGCCAATGACTGGAACAATTTGCAAAAATCTCTGAAGCTGGAGACACTTATCTCCCTCACTAACTTTAAGCATCAGTTGTCAGAGCACCTTACCGATCACTGCACCTGTACACAGCCCATCTGAAATTAGCCCACCCAACTACCTCATCCCTATATTGTTATTTATTTTGCTCATTTGTACCCCAGTATCTCTATTTGCACATCATCTCTTGCACATCTATCATTCCAGTGTTAATACTAATTGTAATTATTTTGCACTATAGCCTATTTATTGCCTTACCTCCATAACTTGCTACATTTGCACACACTGTATATATATTTATTTATGTTGTATTTTTTGACTTTGTTTTGTTTTACCCCATGTAACTCTGTGTTGTTGTTTTTATCGCACTGCTTTGCTTTATCTTGGCCAGGTCGCAGTTGTAAATGAGAACCTGTTCTCAACTGGTTTACCTGGTTAAATAAAGGTGAAATAAAAAAATAAAAAAATAAAAATACATTAATTGAACTATAACAGTGACAAACAGTGCCCACAAACTGTTAGGGCCTACATAAAGCTATCCCAATAGCAGAGCTTTCTTTTCAGCACCATGGAGTGAATCCTTACCACCGCTACACCTGGCTATCAGCGGAGCCTTGTCTGGCAGTGAAACAGTTCATTCAGCATCATTTACTGCCTTAAAAAAAAAACATATTGGTTATATGGCTGACTTGCTTAAACAAATGTGGTTTCTAATGACAATTGAGATGTACAAACTATGGCATAAGGGAACGATGAGCAGATAAGAGGCAATCCGTAATTTCGATTAAGACATTAATGAGCGAGCTAAGATGGACATAGTCAATATAACTAATTGTTCAACACTTTTAAAATGTACAGCGACAGAATTCAGAACATGGGCCGTTCTTACAATATTCTCCCTGTACATCAAGTAAGAACCGTAGGATAAATAAAGGGGGCATATAAGCAGACAATGAAAGCTCTCACAATATTCGATGATGACATTTCTCTAAAACAGGCTATAGGCTACATGTGCACCACCAAATCAGAACAGTAGGCTGTTATGAGGGGGAAAGGGACCAAATTATTAGGGTGAGGCACATGGGCTACTAACAGCTTACTACACAACATACACTTAAAATCAAATCAAATTGTATTTGTCAAATGCGGCGAATACAACAGGTGTAGACCTTACCGTGAAATGCTTACTTACAATCCCTTAACCAACAATTGCAGTTCCAGAAATAGAGTTAAGAAAATATTTACTAAATAAACTAAAGTAGAAAATAAAATAAAATAAAAAGTAACACAATAAAATAACAATAACAATAACGAGGCTATACCAAGTCAATGTGCGGGGGTACAGGTTAGCCGAGGTAATTTGTACATGTAGGTAGGGGTAAAGTGACTATTTATAGATAATAAACAGCGAGTAGCAGCAGTGGAAAAACAAAGGATGGTGGCCATTTGATTAATTGTTCAGCAGTCTTATGGCTTGGGGGTAGAAGCTGTTAAGGAGCCTTTTGGACCTAGACTTGGCGCTCCGGTACTGCTTGCCGTGCGGTAGCAGTGAGAACAGTCTATGACTGGGTGACTGGAGTCTTTGACCATTTTGGGGGCCTTCCTCTGACACCGCCTAGTATATAGGTCCTGGATGGCAGGAAGCTTGGCCCCAGTGATGTACTGGGCCATACGCACTACCCTCTGTAGCGCCTTGTGGTCAGATGCCGAGCATTTGCCATACCTGGTGGTGATGCAACCGGTCAGGATGCTCTCAATGGTGCGGCTGTATAGCTTTTTGAGGATCTGGGGACCAATGCCAAATATTTTCAGTCTCCTGAGGGGGAAAAGGAGTTGTCGTGCCCTCTTCATGACTGTCTTGGTGTGTTTGGGCCATGATAGTTTGTTGGTGATGTGGACACCAAGGAACTTGAAATTCTCTAACTGCTCCACTACAGCCCCGTCGATCTTAATGGGGGCCTGTTTGGCCCTCCTTTTCCTGTAGTAGTCCATGATCAGCTCCTTTGTCTTGCTCACATTGAGGGAGAGGTTGTTGTCCTGGCACCACACTGCCAGGTCTCTGACCTCCTCCCTATAGGCTGTCTCATCGTTGTCTGTGTTCAGGCCTACCACTGTTGTGTCGTCAGCAAACTTAATGATGGTGTTGGAGTTGTGCTTGGCCACGCAGTCGTGGGTGAACATGTCCCAGGGTTCTTAGCTTAGTGATGAGCTTTGTGGGCACTATGGTGTTGAACACTGAGCTGTAGTATTACTTTCTTAGCTACAGTATACATGTCTCCCTGGCATATTACATCATTTATGGACTCACTTCAACAGGAAGGTGGCGCGGCAGTCCTTCTTGTGGGCAAATTTTGTCATCAAACTTTGTCATCAAAGTCTGGCATTCTCTGGATTTATGGTGCTGTCACGACAACTGGAAACTCAGAAAAAAACAAGTTTGAATCATGACGTCAGTGATCTTCAGGTCGGAGCTCTAGAAAGAGGCCTGAGTTCCCAGTTGTCTTGAACTCACTGAAGTCTGAGATTTCCCAGTTCTGAGTTTCCAGGTGTTTTGAATGCGGCAGAAGTCATGCTGGATTGACAGCATGGCCAATGTTGAATGTTTATCCTTTTAAGCTTGGAAAAGAGACCATTAAACCTTGGACCAAACGTCCACTCCACTGAATAGCAGGCTAGTGATTGCTTTGCAACGCTTGCAGTTAGCCACTGATTCCTTCCAAACCACTCATTGTTGAATTTGCGATTTCCAACTTGTTGTGTAATATTTATGTCCAATGGCCAATGAGCCCACTGAAGTAGGTTACGTTTTATCTATAATTTATTTTCATATGACATGGATTGAAAATAATTTGCCAGTAGATTTTCGACTTGATTTATGATGATGACTGCTTGTTTAGCTTGCTTGCTAAGATGTTGAAAGTATGATGTTGACATGATCAGTCCAATCAAAGCTACGGTAGATATAATGTGATTTGACGTCATTTTATCTGTGGCCAATGACCTTGAGCCTTCTTGGATGGGCACTTCTAATGTAAATCTATGGCAGCACCCAAGGGGCTTGAATTTTTTAGCTCTCCCTGTAGATTTTGCGGTGACGTAGTGTCCCCATGAGTGACAGGACACTGAGCCAATCACGGCACAACTAGAGAACATTACCACCCCCTACGCTCTGTATTTTCCGCTGGCTGCCCCACCACCACAGAAAGCACTGAGCTAGGCTGAAACACCTGCATTTTGGAGATGCCTTAGTTCGTATGCAGCTTTATTAACTCAATGATTTTTATTATTTATTTTACATTGTTTGCAAACTGATATGTGACACGTATTAATGCCAAAATAACATGCAAAACAGGCAACAACAAAAAAACATTTGCCCCACCTGCCCTGAATGACGGGTCGCCACTGAATATACTGAAGAAATATATAAACGCAACATGTAAAGTGTTGGTCCCATGTTTCATGAGCTGAAATAAAAGATCCCAGAAATGTTCCATATGCACAAAAATATTATTTCTCTCAAATGTTGTGCACAAATTTGTTTACATCCCTGTTAGTGAGCATTTTTCCTTTGCCAAGATAATCCATCCATCTGACAGGTGTGGCATATCAAGAAGCTGATTAAACAGCATGATCATTACACAGATGCACCTTGTGCTGGGGACAATAAAAGGCCACTCTAAAATGTGCAGTTTCGTCAAACAATGCATTGCCACAGTTGTCTCAAGTTGAGGGAGGATGCAATTGGCATGCTGACTACAGGAAGGTCCACCAGAGCTGTTTCCAGATAATGTCATGTTAATTTCTCTACCATAAGCCGCCTCCAACATAGTTTTAGAGAATTTAGGCAGTACCTCCAACCGGCCTCACAACCACAGACCACATGTAACCACGCCAGCCCAGGACCTTCACGTCCGGCTTCTTCACCAGCGGTATCATCTGAAACCAGCCACCCCGACAGCTGAAGAATTTCTGCACAAACTGTCAGAAACCATCTCAGGGAAGCTCATCTGCAAGCTGGTCATCCTCACCAGGGTCCTGACCTGACTGCAGTTCGGCAACTTAACCGACTTCTGTGGACAAATGCTCACATTCGATGGCCACTGGCACGCTGGAGAAGTGTGCTCTTGGGATGCTCTGCATCAACGTGTAAAACGGTGCTTCCAGTTCCCGCCAATTACCAGCAACTTTGCACAGCCATTGTAGAGGAGTGGGACAACATTCTACAGGCCACAATCAACAGCCTGATCAACTCTATGCGAAGGAGATGTGTCATGATGCATGAGGCAAATGGTGGTCACACCAGATACTGACTGGTTTTTTTATCCACTCCCCTACCTTAAAAAGAAAAAAGTATCTGCCACCAACAGATGCATATCTGTATTCCCATTAATGTGAAATCCATAGAAATCCATAGAGGAAGGCCCTAAAAATTGTCAAAGACTCCAGCCACCCTAGTCATAGACTGTTCTCTCTGCTACCACACGGCAAGCGGTATCGGAGCACCAAGTCTAGGTCCGAAAGGCTTCTTAACAGCTTCTACCCCCAAGCCTGTGTAGCTCAGTTGGTGGAGCATGGTGCTTGCAATGCCAGGGTAGTGGGTTAGATTCCCACGGGGGACCAGTATGAAAATGTATGCACTCACTAATTGTAAGTCGCTCTGGATAAGAGCGTCTGCTAAATGACTAAAATGTAAAAATGTAAGCCATAAGACTCCTGAACAGCTAATCATGGCTACCCGGACTATTTGCGCTGCTGCTGCTGCTACTCTGTTTATTATCTATGCATAGTCACTTTAACTCTACCCACATGTACATATTACCTCAATTACCTCGACTAACCGGTGCCCCCACACATTGACTCTGTACAGGTACCCCGTGTATATAGCCTCCCTGCTGTTATTTTATTTTACTGCTGCTCTTCAATTATTTTTATTTTTTTTCCTTCTTAAAACTGCATTGTTGGATAAGGGCTTGTTTGGCGCATGTGGCAAATAACATTTGATTTGATTTGATTAGGGCATAATTAATTTATTTCAATTGACTGATTTCCTTATATGAACTGTAACTCAGTAAAATCGTGGAAATTGTTGCATTCATATTTTTGTTCAGTGTCCATAGCTAAATAAATAACAGCAACAAGATACAACAACTGGTAATCCCATCTAATTTAGCACTTTTAAGACACTTATAAAAGTGCAATACAATTTACAGCTGTTATTTGAATGCCATTTAGTTTTTCCAAACCTTTCAAAGCCATGGGCTGTATGTTCAAAACACATAACAACGAGGACTGCACTGCTTATGGATAACAATTAGTCCTTGATTGGTGAAGCGACGTACCGTTTTTAATAGGCCTGCACACCAATCAAAAGCAACTAATATTGGCGCGTCTTCTTACTACTCCGCACTAGGAAACTCGGATATTTTCGACTTGCTAACTGGTTGTAGTTATACACATGCCGCGTTCAACAAAACATCAAGTCGGAAAATTCAGAGTTTCCTAGTTCCGAATAGAAGATGAACGCGGCATTTGTTGCAGAAATTGTGGGAATCCTCCCATTTGATGACGTCAGATTCGGCTTCGACAAGCTGGTGGTGCCGGAAGAAAAGATGGCGGATCATGAGGAGCAGTTATCTGATGAGGAGAAGGTAAGATGTCGTTTTTTTCATCTCTTGATTGGATTGGAGGACATATGATATCATGTAGGTATGTGTATGCGTTTATTTTAAAAATATGAATCTACTGTGCATAAAAGCTGGATAAACAGACCGCGATTTTCGCTCTGCTAGTCTATATTTTTAGCTCGGCAGCCTCTGCCCAACTTCCGCTCCTATGCGAATCTCAAATGGAGACTCCTTGTACGGTCCTAACTCTGAAATAGGAACCATGCAGCATAAAACAAATAAACCAACGCTAACCTCTCACCTTCCTAATCGTGAACCTTGTAACCAACGCCGAGCTTTCATTTGTTTCTGTATCGCTTTGTGTGATCATGTCTTCAACTTCTCACGAATGAGCAGCTAACATTTAAGCTAGTCACCACCTCGATCTCTACACGCCCTGTTAGCGTTCTGTCTTTTTTTGTTGTTGCATGATATATATATATCTATACTGATCGTGTGCAATTTACTGATGTTTGTGTGTGACAGATATGACTGTAGTGTTCAATCTCAGATTTAAATATAACTAAGCCAAACTGGTTAGCATGATAGCATTGCCACTAGAAGGCTAGCTAAGCTGACATGACAACAGTAGCGCGGGTTGGCTGTATATTCTAATTTCCTTAAAAGGAATAGCAGTAAATTAACCAACGCACTGCACAAGAAATTACTTCAGATCAATGCTCAACATTATTCAGATTCAACTAGTTTGTCCACAACATCTTAACGTCAGAAGTGTATTAGGATTTTGACAGGGCATCGTCCAACGGGTGTGGCTCCCTCTTCCCCATCAGTCACAGACATTAGTTAATCATGCTAGCGCGTTAATTAATGTGAGGACTGAGCCACCATATGTCGCCGTGATGTAATATAACATTTCCAGTACTGTCAGGTTTACCCCCACACCTGACCCAGTAAACCTTAACTTTAAGTCTAGGTGGCTTCACTCATGATATCCCCACACATATTTTAGTTAGCCTACGTTAGCTACAGTGCATCACTGTTGTCAGGTAGTACGAATACAATACAAGTAATGCTATTTAGACCATGTATTTTGCGTTAGTCTTCTCATGCTAGGGAAACTTTCAGCAGCCAACCATCTGTTCTAGTGTCTCAAATGAATTTATCTAAAGACGTGCCTTCAGAAAGTATTCATACCCCTTGACTTATTCCACATTTTGTTGTTATAGCCTGAATTGAAAATGGGTAAATAGATTTTCTTTCTCACCCATCTACAAACAATACCCCATAATGACAAAGTGAAAACATGTTTTTCGAAATTTATGGAAAATGAACTACATTAATATCTAATTTACATATGTTTCACACCCCTGAGTCAATACTTTTGTAGAAGGACCTTTGGCAGCGATTAAAGCTGTGTCTTTTTTTTTAATGTGTCAAATTGGTTGTTGATCATTGCTAGACAATAATTTAATGTCTTAACATAGATTTTCAAGTAGGTTTAAGTCAAAACTGTAACTCGGCCACTCACGAACATTCACTGTCATCTTGATAAGCAACTCCAGTGTAGATTTGGCCTTGTTTTAGGTTATTTTCCTGCTGAAAGGTGAATTCATCTCCCAGTGTCTTGTGGAAAGCAGACTGAACCAGGTTTTCCTCTGAATTCTGCCTGTCCTTAGCTCCATTCCGTGTCTCTTTTATCCTGAAAAACTCCCCAGTCCTTAAAGATTACAAGGATACCCATAACACGATGCAGCCACCACTATCCTTGAAAATATGGAGAGTGATACTCCAAACATAACACTTTGTATTTAGAAAAAGAAGGACACATTTTTTTGCAGTATTACTTTAGAGCCTTGTTGCAAACAGGATGCATGTTTTGCAGTATTTGAATTCTGTACAGGCTTCCTTCTTTTCACTCTGTCAATTAGGTTAGTGTTGTGGAGTAACTATGTTGATCCATCCTCAGTTTTCTCCTATCACAGCCATTCAACTCTAACTGTTTAAAAGTCACCATTGGCCTCCTAGTGAAATCCCTGAGTGGTTTCCTTCCTCTCCGGCAACTGAGTTATGAAAGACACCTGTATCTTTGTAGTGACTGGGTGTATTGATACACCATCCAAAGTGTAATTAATAGCTTCACCATGCTCAAAGGGATATTCAATATCTGCTTTATTTTAATTTTTACCCATCTACCAATAGGTGCCCTTCTTTGCGAGGCATTGGAAAACCTCCCTGGTATTTGTGGTTGAATCTGTGTTTTAAATTCACTGCTTGACTGAGGGACCTTACAGATAATTGTATGTTTGTTGATCATTGCTAGACAATAATTTAATGTCTTAACATATATTATTGAGGAAGTCATTCATGAGATGAGGAAGTCATTCATGTTAAAAACTATTATTGCACACAGGGTCCATGCAACTTATGTGACTTGTTAAGCACATTTTTTTTTTAGGCTTGCCATAACAAAGGGGATGAATACTTATTGACTCAAGACATTTCTGCTTTAAAAAAATAAATTTTCAGTAAAAATGTGTAAAAATCGAATTCCACTTTGACATTATGGGGTATTGTGTATAGACCAGTGACCAAAAAAATATAAATGTAATCCATTTAAATTCAGGCTGTAATGCAACAATGTGGAAAAAGTCAAGGTGTGTGAATACTTTCTAGAGGGACTGTATCTGAGGAGCTAATGAGATGTTTCTTTAATGTGTTTTGACACTTGCCTTGTCTCGTTATCAAGCATCCCTTGACAGCCAGCTAGCTGTCAGGAAACCGCTGCCACGGGTGTAATGCAAAAGTCATAAACAAGTCCCTTTTTTAAATAACCAGATTGACAAACAAGTTATTTGTGAGACCTTATATTTGCTGCTAGGGACTGATCTTTATCTCTCGGCGGTGGGCGATGACTTTTTCGGCTTTCCTAACCATTAACATCACTGTGATATTTAGGGAAGACAAAGTTGCCCCTCTGGGTTTTAGTGAATATTTGAACAAACAGAATGTCTTAATCTTTAAATGATTTAGGAAGGAAGAGTCAACGCCGTAGTCGCCAAGCCATTTTTCCTTCAAGTGCCCTTGCAGTGCAGGCCTGTCAGCTTCCCTGTTACGGCAGAGACGAGCATCAGAGGAGATTGGCATTAGTCTGTTTGTGCTCCACTTGAGAGATGCTACTGAATGTATTGTATCCTACCGCTGTAGCTTAGCACTGCCAGATGCGTAGTTGCGTACATGTCATCTTTTAAAATGCCAGTCTGTGTTGATGTACCCAAGTGAGGGTTGAACTTGATCAAAGTGACAGAGCGTACAATGGAAAAGCCATAGCGAGAGACAATGCAGTGGTTCGTCTTTCAGAGCCCAGCGATTGCAACAGTATGGCCTAGCCTAATGGCATAGAAGGCTTTCAGGCGTAGCCTACTGAATGTAGTAGGCCTATGTATGCCTAGTTCATTGAGTGGGCTGGAGAAGATTGCCTATAGATGGGTTCATATGGGAAAGTTAAGTGCAGCCTCACAGAGCCAGTAGCAATCAAGCTTGTAAACCACAGATATACAGATATAACTACCAAAGCTCAGCCCCAAGGCTGTCTGTCTGGTGTCGTCCTCCCACACCTACTTGACTACTCTCACTGTCTGCAAGTGTCTACTCCACCTTAACTTTTAGTGACCTATTTTAAGCCTCAGCCATTTAACATGGCTTTCTTTTGAAACTAAGAACAATGTGTTTGGGTGTTAGTCATTTAGCCTAAGTAATCTTATACTTTTTACTGGAGATTGTTGTCAAGTAGCCTACTCTAATAAACAAAGAATGGTTATCATGGCTGGACTTATAGCCACACATCATGATTTCTGTAGGATTGGTCTATTTCTCCTGTGTGTTTTTGTGAAGAATGCTGGGCCTAAGGAACACTACTTGTCTGTGCGTGTCTTCCCTGTTGTCATAGATTTGGATGTACAGGAGAAACAACCCCAGTGGTGCTATTCAGTCTGCAAACAGCTCCACATATAGCATGGGCCTGCTACAGAATGACTCTGGGGTGGAAGTACTCAAGATCTGTTCATTCCAGTCTTCACAATCAATTTGCTGTGCTGCCTCTGGATTTCTTATCTTGGCAGCAGGGTGCTTTAGCCACCCAGCCCAAAGCAACATTCAGGGCTGCAGTGCAAACAGTAGGGCCCTATAAAATCTGCTGTTAGCGATAATGCTAATGATAACTGTCTGCTGGTAGATAACTGTCTGCTCAATTAAATGTTAACTACAATGTAGCCTATGCCTACCTGGCAGAATGATATCATGATTATTTGCATCAATCCAGTGGCCATTTCTTTTGAAAACTCTGCAATCACATGGGTGCTATAGAAACACCGCTAACCAAACAACGGTCTCTGGCTGGTGCGTACTGGCATTAAAGGGTAACTACAACCCAATTTCAACATTTCCTAGATTTTTCCCAGACCTCAAGTGGTCTCCTGTTGTGGTTTAAGTTTTTTCTTTTAAGTGTGATTTTTCTTATAGAGCGAAAACCTGAAAAACACAATGGAAATTTGGGGGAAAATTAAACAGAATCAGGCAAAAAATGTAACATTTTATAGGGCCCTAAAACAGCAATAACATTCAGTTGAAACAAGAATGAACTAGCCTAAGTCTGAATTTGTTTAGGTGTCGGGCAGTAGTATTGGTAAGGGAAACACTAATTGCATTTGTCAAACTAACCGTAACAAGACCAAGGGCTAGAATGCCACTGGTCTCAAGTTGTGTCCAAAGCTGAAGAATTGTGTAAGAATGACAGAGATTATATACAGCTCAAAGGTAGACATTTTGGTGTTTGTGTCCTTTGCCCCATTTATTTTAGAGGTTCTGGTCCAGTTACTTCCAGGGACATTGTGGAGACGGTGATGTTTCTCTTCTTTATATGTGGCTATTCTTCCCATCGCCTCAATGGTTGTGACAGGACAGAAGACCCTATGCTGGCTACGCATGTACTGTTTTTGTTGTTGTAGTTGTACTGTGCTCAAGGCGCCTATTCATATATCACAAATATGGGGATGGATGGAGAGGTGCCAGGATGGAGGATTTAGTTCCCTGGAGAATACATCTATAGGATGCCTGCAGGGCAGATTATACTCTCCTTCCTCCTCTCATGGTTTAGGGTTCTGGAGTGTCCTGATAAGAGGTGGGATTCTGGGATTAGGGATGGTGCTCTGGAGCTGTGTGTTTTTTGGAATAACAGATGCTCCTGGGAGTGTGAATGTGGGGAAACCGAAACACAACATCACTGGAGGACAGAGAACACAGAGAGAACAGCTGGTGACTGTCTGCCCAAGAGCTTACAAAGACGAGGCTCCTGCAGGGGGTCTCTCTGTCTGTGTGGCTTTGTGAGTTTGTTCATACTGTGTGTGTGTGTGTGTGTGTGTGTGTGTGTGTGTGTGTGTGTTAGGCTATCGTGTAGACCGAAGTGTGTTTTATAAGATTATAGCGAGTAGGGTGGGTGGCTAATTCCATAGCCAAATGTGAAACTAAAAGATTGTCCTTTGTTGGGAGTTGATTGAAGTGTCAAAAACAAAATCCTCCTCAGTGCTGGTCTGTTCTCAGCGTTCCTGTGAAATGACCTCCGTGTGTTTGCCTGCCCGCCTGGGAGTGGGTGTGATCCAAACCTAGCGCCACAAGATCAAGTACTTTATTCTGTGGACACGACAGCTCCAGCTCTCACACCAAACAGCCAGTTAGTCAGAGGCAGAGCAGCATCTCTAATGAAGGGCATGGTACAGATATAAAGGTTGCCACCATCCATGTTTGTCTAAATACAATCCGTTGGGTGGTGTAATAGTGTAGTTATTCAGATTATCTTGATGAATGATTTTTGTCTCTGACGCCAAGTGATTCTCAGCTTAAACGTCGACTACTAGATTGTCCAGCTGCAGCCATATGAGGCATTAGGCCTTTACTAAACATACTAAGTATCCAAGTAATGGTTGATCCTTTCCTCACGTCTCCTTTCTACTGATGTTACTGCAAGGTAGACGGTAGCACTCAATGAAACAACCTATTCACTTACCCTTTAGCTTTGAATAATATGATCATTAGCTGTCAAATTAAAGCGAGTGTCTGAAGTCTGAATTTCCTTCAGCGCCTTTGTCTCAGGCTAGCCCTACAGATATGACACCAGTGCTCCCCTTGCCCCAGGCTACCTCTGTCACTGTCGAGTCAGCTGGTTAACTTCTAGCCTTCCTGCCAGCGTGCCTCCCTCTCTCTTTAGTCTCACCTTGATCTTCACTATGGCGAGGTGCAAAAATACCCTCAAAGCAATCTGGTGGCGATCACTGCATGCCTCTCACACCACTTCTCACTTCAGTAAATCAGTTTCAATTCAATAAAGTTGTGATTGAATGTAGAGGAAGGAGGATAACGTTTCAGAACAGTTAGTGTGTGTCTGCTCTGTCTGACCAAAGCTCTCCACGTGCTGAAGAATACCTGCATGGTCTCCTGTCATGACCCACCCACACACACACTCTGAACAGATGTGTCACTCAGTTAAAGAATAAAGATGGCCAAGTGATTATTATATTATTATTGGCTTGGAAAAGGGCCAGTGATTTGCACTGAATTGATATATTCATTTATTGAGCCCTTGGTCAGGTAGTTTTTGTAAAAGAGAATATGTTGTCTTTAAAACTAGAGTTAGGCCTACCCTTATTGGACCCGATCATAGCGTTACCCTACCGCTGCACTGGGTTAACTTCTATATAGTGACACTAACACAACACGTCTGTTGGGCGTGAATAAAAGGCATGATGCCCTTAATTAGGACTCTATTGGTAGAGCACGGCGCTTGTAACGCCAAGGTAGTGGGTTCGATCCCCGGGACCAGCTGACTTCCCATACAAAAAATTTTTTTATGCACGCATGACTGTAAGTCGCTTTGGATAAAAGCGTCTGCTAAATGGCATATTATATAAGAGGGAGCAGTGAAATAAAATGGCACAGCATCTCACAATGCTAGGCTTATAAGAGCAGAGTTGAGTGTAAATGTAGCTGAGGAACGCTCCACTCTGTTCTCTTATATCGAGGCGGAGTTGAGCATTGATAACTGGTCGCGCGATTTGCTAGCGACAACATTGAGTCACCATCAGTTGATACTGGTAAAATGAACTCTGACCCATGCTTGTCCTGTACAACTGTGGTCCTTCCGCGGGGTGCTGAAATTCATACTTTTAATAAACTTTTTATTGAATACAACCACCTACTTTTCCTCATTTGTGTTGCTCAACTCGGCGTGAATGCGCTTGTGCCAATTGAATCTCAGTTTACGTAGTACATCAAGGCCGCTACGTCTCCAGTTGAGCAACACCAATTAGGTGTATTAAAAGTATGAATTTCAGCACCCAGCGGAAGGACCGCAGTTGTACAGGACAAGCATAGGTACAGGTAAGCGTTTTCAGAATTGAACATTTTACCAGTATCGACTGGTGGTGACTCAATGTTGTCGCTAGCAAATCGCACTGCCAGTTATCAGTACTGCCAGTTATCAGTACTGCCAGTTATCAGTACTGCCAGTTATCAACTCTGCCTCGCTATAAGAGAACGGATTTGAGCGTTCCTCAACTAGTGTAAACGAAGCATAGCAGATAACACTGCAGCGCCACTATGGGGCTTTCAAGGAAAGTTTATTTACATTGCTCTGAGGTATAATAAGGGAGGCCTGATCCAAATGGCTCCTCCGTAGGGATTTTAGCAATGAACACTTTTTCCCAGAGCAAGACCAGCAGCAACGAAGACACACACACACACGCAAGAATCCCAGAGCACCTCTCTTGCTCTCACCATATCATCACTCATTAGTGAGAATCAATCTGCAGCTGCGCTGAGCTCCAAAGCTCTCATACACACCACTAATAAGGGCCCAAGGGAGAGACACACACCACCTCCTCCCCCCTCACTTTCCCAGCCTGTCAGGCCAGGGGGGGTGGGGAACAGGGACGATGGACTAGCCAAGCCACATGCCAAGCCCTACCCTACCCTGTCAGCGAGAGGGAGGGGTGCACTTCACTACTAGGCTCCTCAGCACATTTTCATGCCCTTATATGGTCATGAGCCACCAGGGGAGGGAGGGGCTACCCGCCCCGCGCTGTCAGTTTCACATGTGACCTCCAAACAGGAAATGTTGTGGTACAGCAGTGGAGAAGTGGGGGACAGACAGTTATGTTATAAAGAGAGGACAACTCTGGGTGCACAGTGGCTGAGAATTGTGGTTGTAAACCCACTGTATTTGTCTATGCTTTGGGCTCAACAACAGAAAATACAGTTCTCGTCAGTCCTCATTAGATGCTTATCTGAGAGACTGTAACTTAAAAGCATGTGAATGGGGTCAACACTTCTTGAACCAGTGGTTGCTTGCATGTTTCGCACTTCCCCTTATTGACAAGGTGTTTAATAACTGATTTAACATAATCACGATAAGAGGGGATAACCCTCCTACTGAAACCAAGTCAAGTCAAACCAAAGCCAAATGACCACAGATGGATAAAAACCTGATATCTCTATCATTGCAATATTACAAATAAATTACTTTATACAACAAACAGTTTGTTTTAACCTCGGAAATCATTGCACACGCTATGGAACAGCAGAGTATGTATAACATTTTTGTATGTTTATTTGATAGATCAGGATGAAAGAGGAGAGTGTGCTGAAATGGCAGTGGGCCGGATTTGAACCACCCACATTATTATTTTACCACAATGCTCCTCTGTTTCATAAACAAAACAATAACAAATAAGCTAGGGCGAACAGTGGCACTCTTTCCCCTTATGCGGATATCAGCTTTAAAGTGTCTGTCTTGCTGTTTTTGTAGGTACGCATAGCAGCAAACTTCGTCATCCACGCCCCACCGGGAGAGTTCAACGAAGTTTTCAATGGTGAGATTTTGTCAGTGTGTGGGGTTTATTTGTGAGTGTTTGTCTGTCTATGGACCAAAGTCAGGATACTAGTATGTGAGCACCACAGTTCTATCTGAAAGGGCATGAAGTCACAGCATCCTGATGAGTGTTTGTCACTTGAGCTGATATGACACAGATAAACCTTTGCATCTCGAAACCACACACTGCAGAACAGAGTTCTCTCTCAGTATCTCAACATTTCTGTCTCACACCCAAATGCGCTCTCTAGTCTTCTACTAGCCTGCTGCAAATAATTTCTAAGAGAGGGAGAGACTGAGTCCCCTGAGAGGGAGTCCTGTCTTTCTAATCAAAGTAGCTGGCCCATAATCCCCATCTTACCATGCAACTAACATAACGCATTAATGACAGACGAGTCATCACAAAGGCCAGACTGAGGATGTTTCTCAATATGCATACTACCGTACTCCACACACTCATGCTCAGAGTGCATTCTCCGAGGATGTTCTCTTGAGTACGTTCTTGTGAGGACGAGAGTGTGGAGAACACATTAAACATTACATTTGAGAAAGCACTTGCACTCCGCATACACAAACCAAACGTTTTACTTTATTTTATTTTTTATTAATTTTTTGTCATTTAGCAGATGCTCTTATCCAGAGCAACTTACAGGAGCAATTAGGGTTAAGTGCCTTGCTCAAGGGCACATTAACAGATTTTTCACCTAGTCGGCTCGGGGATTAGAACCAGCGACCTTTCGGTTACTGGCACAACGCTCTTACCCACTAAGCTACCTGCCGCTACCTACTTCATAATTATCAGCTAGATATATGTGAATCGTAATAATCTAGCTAGCCAGCGAGTTAAACAGGCAAAAATGACCTCAAACTAATTTTATGCAAGGTAGATGTACATTTTTCGTGGGTAGTTACCAATTCTTTGTGGCTATCTGGCTACCTAACAGTAGTAGCTAGCCAGTAAACCCTATTGACTTATGGGCTTGCGATCAGGTAAACATGGCAAAATTAACACCATGTATTTATTAAAGTATCAAGATAAAATATTGTAGTCAGGCAACATATGAGATGTGAATAGGCAACATTTCATTCCAAAGTCAGTGTATTTTCACTCGCTTTAGCTCCCAAAAAAAAGAATATGTGCGTAATTGTTTTACGTGGTTGCATCATATTTCTTAGCATACTTTCGGTTGAAGCTTGCATCGATGTATGCTTCAAAATATGTAAAAACAGAATACGCATTCAAGAAGTGCCCTCCGTGCTCCGTTTCGCATACTTTGATATGGACTCATACTCCGACCATCCCGTGCTCCGAGCACGGTAGTATGCATTTTGAGAAACACCCTGACTCTCTGGGTCATACAGTCAGTAGGGCAGCCCTGCCTTGAGGCCTCAGCCCAGTGCGTTTATATGCAAAAGGGCCGACCGGACAGGGACAAAGACCCAGGGACTATTTAGCACATTGACACACAGTAAAACACTGCCTCCCAGTTAAAGTGGTGACTTAGAAGTGGGGGCTTAAAGAGACACTATTTAGTGGGGGGGGATTCCGAGGGCTATGCGTGTGTACTCCTGCCCCTGTCTGTGATTAGCTTTGTGACCTCTGAGTGCCTCCTTATCGCAGCCCCACACACACACACACACACACACACACACACACACACACACACACACTGTGTCACTGCTTCCCCTTTCATTTCTTTTGATTTCACAGCCCTTTACAGTGTGTCAACTTGCCATGGCTGGTTTAGCTTCATCCTAGGGCTCTCAATTCAATTTCAATTTAAGGGGCTTTATTGGCATGGGAAACATGTTTACATTGCCAATGCAAGTGAAATAAACAAGGGAAATAAACAGTCAAAAATGAACAGTAAACATTACACTCAAGAATTATAGACATTTCAAATGTTATTATTGTCTATGTACAGTGTTGCAACAATGTGCAAATAGTTAATGTATGAAAGGGAAAATAAATAAACTGATAAATATAGATTGTATTTACAATGGTGTTTGTGCTCCACTGGTTGCCCTTCTCTCTCTGTGTGTCTGTGATGAAAGTGTAATCCCCATGCTAGCACTGTGACTGGAATGTGTATGTATAATGGAGAGGAATGTGATTTGATGTGAATCCTCCTGTGTGTCTGTGTGTGTGTCTGTGTGCTGTAGGTTTCTGAGCTCTGACGTGTGGTTCTGTACTTCCCACAGATGTACGATTGCTGCTCAACAATGACAATTTGCTCAGGGAAGGTGCAGCACAGTAAGTAATGAAATATAGACCAGTGGTCTGCTCACGTCATAAACTATCCAACAGAATGAGTATATTATTAACCAACTGAGAAGATGAGACCTTTGTTTCTCCAGGAAATAATTGACTATTGTACCTGTTTCTGTCTGTTTCTTTAGTGCTTTTGCACAGTACAACGTGGACCAGTTTACACCGGTGAAAATAGAGAAATATGAAGAACAGGTACGCTAAACACCATGACTTATAGGAAATGAATACAGCGAAACAAGACATGCATGTATTTCAACTATCCACAGCCCTTATAGAGTCAAAGCCTATGGATACTAGTGACTCCTGACCTGGTATCATTAGAAACAAACCGCTATAGGGATAAACAGCGCTAGTCATGGGTTCTAAGAATAACTACAAAAATGAATGAAGCCTAGCATCTTCAGACCTGCCTTAGGGATCATGTCTAATTGAATGGACGGAATAATATTAGCCTTGTTGCATATTGATTGTATTTTTCCTATGTTTTATACACAAACAATAATTCCTCTTCTAGTACTATGGTGGTACTATTCCAGTTCAGTGTGGTTGTGATGTTGCCTAGGTAACACAGTGATACATCAATAAATGTTCTGGTTAGCACACACTAGAATGAGTGTCAGGGATGGTCACACCTCTTTTCCTCTTTCCCTCCCTTTCTCCCCTTTTTGTCTCCCTCTTCTTGCCTTCCTACGGATCCTCTCTCTCTGTCTCTCTCTGTCTCTCTCTGTCTCTCTCTGTCTCGCTCTGTGTCTGTCTGTGTCTCTCTGTCTCTGTCTCTGTCTCTGTCTCTGTCTCTGTCTCTGTCTCTGTCTCTGTCTCTGGCTCTCTGGCTCTCTGGCTCTCTGGCTCTCTGGCTCTCTGGCTCTCTGGCTCTCTGGCTCTCTGGCTCTCTGGCTCTCTGGCTCGCTCTCGCTCTCGCTCTCGCTCTCGCTCTCACTCTGTCTCGCTCTCACTCTGTCTCGCTCTCACTCTGTCTCGCTCTCACTCTGTCTCGCTCTCACTCTGTCTCGCTCTCACTCTGTCTCGCTCTCACTCTGTCTCGCTCTCTCTCTGTCTCGCTCTCTCTCTGTCTCGCTCTCTCTCTGTCTCGCTCTCTCTCTGTCTCGCTCTCTCTCTGTCTCGCTCTCTCTCTGTCTCGCTCTCTCTCTATCTCGCTCTCTCTCTGTCTCGCTCTCTCTCTGTCTCGCTCTCTCTCTGTCTCGCTCTCTCTCTGTCTCGCTCTCTCTCTGTCTCGCTCTCTCTGTCTCGCTCTCTCTCTGTCTCGCTCTCTCTCTGTCTCGCTCTCTCTCTGTCTCGCTCTCTCTCTGTCTCGCTCTCTCTCTGTCTCGCTCTCTCTCTGTCTCGCTCTCTCTCTGTCTCGCTCTCTCTCTCTCTCGCTCTCTCTCTCTCTCGCTCTCTCTCTCTCTCTGTCTCGCTCTCTCTCTATATCTAGGTCTTAATCACAGAGCATGGAGACTTGGGCAATGGGCGGGTCCTGGACCCTAAAAACAAGATCTCCTTTAAGTTTGACCACCTGAGGAAGGAAGCCAGTGACCCGCGGCCCCACGATGTGGATGGAGCCATGGAGGGCTGGAGGAGTGCTGTGGATGGTGCTGTCCGGGCCTACGTCAAGGAGCACTACCCCAGCGGAGTCTGCACCGTACGTCTGGGCTGCATAACACCATCTCCTTCCTGATCCTGTGCTGTTGAATTTGTCATTTGATCATGTAAAATGCGAATTTGATAACTGAGTTCACTGGAAATGTGTCAAATCTCGCCTTAGATTTACGGCAAAACCATAGACGGACATCAAACCATCATCGTGTGTATCGAGTGTCATCAGTTTCAACCAAAAAACTTCTGGTATGTATGGATTTTAGAATCAAAGATGCCAGATGAATTAAGTATGTTTGTGGTTTTAGATTTCTAATCATGTAAATGGCTTTAAACTCTCTCCAGGCAGAATAAAAAAATGTTTAGCCTATAAACTTTCTATTGTCTGGTTTACACGCTAAACACTTCAAACACCATCTTAGCTTGCTTTGTTCGGTACTTGGCTAACCAGTGCCTGTTGGTTTAGAGAGTGTTGGCCTCCCATTACCTTGTTGAGCCAGCCCTGATCAGGTTAATATAATTGAATAAGGGCCGTGCCAATCCTCTTTGCAGTGGGTTTTACTGAGCTTAGGGCTCCCTGAGTGTAATGATCTTACAGCTTCTGTACAAGATCTGATACCTCTTAGGAAAGACTCTGCTGTGTAGTGGAGAGAGGGGGATTGAGAGACAACACTCAACACAGACCCACTTTGAGAGCTTGTAGATGTACTAAATACTTAATTTCTTCTCTCTTTGTAAAGGAACGGACGTTGGAGGTCAGAGTGGAAATTCACAATCGGCTCCTCCACCACTCAAGTGGCTGGCATCATGAAAATCCAGGTGTGTGTGTGGGCATGATTGCGTGTAAGGCAATTGAGTTCCAGACAATCGCACACTAATCACACGCTTCTCTCTGTCTGGTTGTAGGTTCATTACTATGAAGACGGCAACGTTCAGCTGGTCAGCCACAAAGAGGTCCAGGAGTCGATGTCCATTTCTGTGAGTACATCACTAAACATACATGTGGAAAAACACCCATTAAAACATGTACATGCACGTTAGTGTGTATGTACAGTACCAGTCAAAAGTTTGGACACATCTACTCATTCAAGGGCTTTTTTTTTTTTTTTTACTGTTTTCTACATTGTAGAATAATATTAAAGACATCAAAACTATGAAATAACACATGGCATCATGTAGTAACCAAAAAAGTGTTAAACAAATCAAAATAGATTTTAGATTCTTCAAAGTAGCCTTGATGACAGCTTTGCACACTCTTGGCATTCTCTCAACCAGCTTCACCTGTAATGCTTTTCCAACAGTCTTGAAGGAGTTCCCAGATATGCTGAGCACTTGTTGGCTGCATTTTTTTGTGTGTATTTTACACCCTTTTTCTCCCCAAATTCGTGGTATCCAATTGGTAGTTACAGTCTTGTCCCATCGCTGCAACTCCCGTACGGACACGGGAGAGGCGAAGGTCGAGAGTCCTCCGAAACACAACCCAACCGAGCCGCACTGCCTCTTGACACAGTGCCCGCTTAACCTGGAAGCCAGCCGCACCAATGTGTCGGAGGAAACACTGTACACCTGGCGACCTAGTCAGCGTGCACTGCGCCCGGCCCACCACAGGAGTCGCTAGTGCGCGATGGGACAAGAACATCCCTGCCGGCCAAACCCTCCCCTACGCTGGGCCAATTGTGCGCCACCCCATGGGTCTCCCGGTCGTGGCCGGCTGCGACATAGCCTGGACTCGAACCAGGATCTTTAGTGGCACAGCTAGCACTGCGATGCAGTGCCTTAGACCACTGCGCCACTCGGGAGGCCCCACAAATTAACTTTTAACAAGGACAGATTTGTTAATTGAAGAGTGTGCAAAGCTGTCATCAAGGCAAAGGGTGGCTACTTTGAAGAATCTTAAACATTATATTTTGATTTGTTGTTTTTGGTTACTATATGATTCCATATGTGTTACTTCATAGTTTTGATGTCTTCACTATTATTCTACAATGTAGAACATATTAAAAATAAAGAAAACCCCTTGAATGAGTAGGTGTGTCCAAACTTCTGACTGGTATTGTATGTTTGACTATCCATGATTTGAACCTCTTGATTCACCTCCTGATTCCACTCTGTTCCTCTTCACTAGGACGAAGCTGCAACTGCAAAGGAGTTCGTTAAGATCGTGGAGGCTGCAGAGAACGACTACCAGGTGTGTGGGATTGGAAAGCTTTGATATGGACACACATGCATATAAAGTAGTTGCTGTAACATTTAGTACACAAGATACTGAAGCATCATAGTTTGCCACTAGTGTGCCCTCAACATTACTAGAATTACTAGTCACATGGCACAAGTGTTGTTCTTATTCTTTTGTAATGTCAAAACACTGTCTCTGGAAACCGTCACCGTGTGACAATTCCTGTCAATTGTGGTTCTTATTGTGACACCCCAAAGTCCAGATTCATTTCGCTCTCCTCTCTTACCCCGTCAGACTGCCATCAACGAGAATTACCAGACCATGTCGGACACCACCTTCAAAGCCTTGCGCCGCCAGCTTCCCGTGACGCGCACCAAGATCGACTGGAACAAGATCTTGAGCTACAAGATTGGCAAGGAGATGCAGAACGCTTAAAAGCAAACAAAACAGAAAACCCCAACATTGCATGACTGGATTGTTGTATCGTCTTTGTACAAATTAGATTAATGGGGGCAAAAAAAGGTTTGGTCTCAGAAAAAAATGTCAAACATTATTACACTTATTAAGATGTCTACTTTTATGAATGCTTTTATACAGACACCGTTAAAAACATAATCTGTATAATACATAGATGATGATAATCATGATGTTGTTATTATTGGCAAAATAGGACGTGGAGGACGACGTAGTACATAAAGGAGAGGGCGGAGCGTCGTATGCAAAACAACCTGATATAATACGTCTCAATGTATGTGTGCAATATTTATAAATATGGTGGTGAGACCACACCTTTTCTTTGACCCAAAGAAAAACAATTCCAATTGTAATGATGAAACGATTATTTTTTGAAGAGTATCACTGTAAAATAAATTCAGAGTAGGACTTTATTGGCAAATACAGGATAAGAGAATCCTCTACTGTACAACACGGTTACTGTTTCAAATGACATCTTTTGCACAAGCGGTTAGTCACCTTTGCCAACGTCGACCACTCAATGTTCTTCTTGTTACACTTCATATTGGTACTCTCCCCACGGTTTGCCTCATATGTGAAAATCTCAAGCTTGCGACCCTCCTGGCTAAACTGCAGTTTAACTCCCTGACTTCTGAACTGAACATTCATTTAGCAAAAAAGGAGAATAACTGATACCTTGACAAGCTTAATTAACAATTAATTGCTACTAAATGTGGATAATGTTGAATTAAATTTACAATAAAAGGTACAAGTATAATTTTCTCCTCCAGTGCTTATTTTGTATTAAAATAGATCTGACTATTATAACATGACGCATTGTAATATATATACCTGTATTAAACATCCTTGTCTGACAGTTTGGTGATTTATTTCCTTGATTAATTGTAATTCAGTCAACTGTGTTGCATTAAATGACACATTTTCTATTTACTAACTCCTACTTTGGACCAGTTTTTCACTCTTTTTAATGGAGTTTGAGAATGGCCACGTTCCAGGCTGCCTACAATGCAGATGTGTTGCATAGATTTGTTAGATTCCTGCAATTGATATTGGTTGTCCGCCTGCCACTAACACTAGTAGGCTTGTAACTGCGCGTGCATGGCTAGTTGAACGCATGGCTAGTTGAACTCTTCATTAAGACAATGCTGAAACATCAAGCCATGGGTGAGTCAGTGCCACATTTTCATTTGTGCAGAAATCACAATGAAAGAAAATATATACAACTGTGGAATAAATTAAGAGACCACTGCACATTTTTCTTAAATCATCATCTCTACATGTATGACAGCCATTCCATTCCAGTGTCTGTTGAATTCCAACACAGGCACACCTCATTCTACTGAATTAGGTACTGATTAGGTGATCACCTGAACCAAATCTTATTTAACAAGGAAAAGTATAAAAACCACTGCTGTGGTCATCACTATCCTCTTGCAATAGGACCAGCTGGATGGCAAAAACAGTGCTAATAGTACCTCAAAAGTAATATTAATCAAAAAGTAACCATTGACCATGCCAAAAGAGTTGAAAAGGAAAGTTTTGAGTGAGGAAAAGAAGGGTTCAATTCTGGCTTTACTGACAGAGGGATACAGTGAGCGTCAGGTTGCTTCCATCCTTAGAATTTCAAAGACGGCGGTTCATAAGAACAAGGTCAAGCAGCAGACCGGCAGAGGGCGAAAACGACTCTACTGACCGGGATGACCGCCAACTCATTTGAATGTCACTCAACAACCGTAGGATGACATCAAGTGACCTACAAAAAGAATGGCAAACGGCAGCTGGGGTGAAGTGCACGGCGAGGACAGTTCGAAACAGGCTCCTAGGGGCAGGGCTGAAGTCGTGCAAAGCTAGAAAAAAGCCCTTCATCGATGAGAAGCAAAGAAGAGCCAGGCTGAGGTTTGCAAAAGACCATAAGGATTGGACCGTAGAGGACTGGAGTAAGATCATCTTCTCTGATGAGTCCAATTTTCAGCTTTGCCCAACACCTGGTCGTCTAATGGTTAGACGGAGACCTGGAGAGGCCTACAAGCCACAGTGTCTCGCACCCACTGTGAAATTTGGTGGAGGATCGGTGATGATCTGGGGGTGCTTCAGCAAGGCTGGAATCGGGCAGATTTGTCTTTGTGAAGGATGCATGAATCAAGCCACGTACAAGGTTGTCCTGGAAGAAAACTTGCTTCCTTTTGCTCTGACATTGTTCCCCAACTCTGAGGATTGGTTTTTCCGGCAGGACAATGCGCCATGCCACACAGCCAGGTCAATCAAGGTGTGGATGGAGGACCACCAGATCAAGACCCTGTCATGGCCAGCCCAATCTCCAGACCTGAACCCCATTGAAAACATCTGGAATGTGATCAAGAGGAAGATGGATGGTCACAAGCCATCAAACAAAGCCGAGCTGCTTGAATTTCTGCGCCAGGATTGGCATAATGTCACCCAACATCAATGTGAAAGACTGGTGGAGAGCATGCCAAGACGCATGAAAGCTGTGATTGAAAATAATGGTTATTCCACCAAATATTGATTTCTGAACTCTTCCCAAGTTAAAACATTAGTATTGTGTTAATTAAAAATGAACATGAACTTATTTTCTTTGCATTATTCGAGGTCTGACAACATTGCATCTTGTTTGTTATTTTGACCAGTTGTCATTTTCTGCAAATAAATGCTCTACATGACAATATTTTTATTTGGAGTTTGGGAGAAATGTTGTCAGTTGTTTATGGAATTAAACAAAAAATTTACCCAAACACATACCTATAAATAGTAAAACCAGAGAAACTGATAATTTTGCAGTGGTCTCTTAATTTTTTCCACAGCTGTATATTGCAAATTCAACGGGCCGGGGTGGGAAATAGGCTTTTAGAAGTTCCGTCTTCATTTTATGAAAACCCATAGAACGTGAGAGAAATAGGCTACGGTTTCAATGGCAAATGGATGTCCTAAAATAATTGCCTCCGCATGAACCAAAACAATTATTTGTTATTTCAGGTTGTTTATCAAAGTCGGTTGGCGAACTCATTGGACCTGCTTTGTAGTATACCCCTCTGATATATATCTATTTGGTTCCACAAATGTGGAAGAAGTAGTGTTTACCATTGTACTGTAGGAACCCTATCAATATGACTTGATAATCTGCTCAAAGTGACCGCAATGTATACTGAACAAAAATATAAATGCAACATTCAACAATTTTCAACGATTTTACTGAGTTACAGTTCATATGAGGAAATCAGTCAATTGAAATAAATTAATTTGGCCCTATACTATGGATTTCACATGACTGGGAATACAGATATGCATCTGTTGGTCACGGATACCTTAAAAGAAATGGTCCTCACAATGGGCCTCAGCATCTCGTCACTGTATTTCTGTGCATTCAAATTGCCATCGATAAAATGCAATTGTGTTTGTTGTCTGTAGTTTATGCCTGCCCATACCATAACCCCAATGCCATGGGGCACTCTGTTCACAATGTTGACATCAGGAAATCACTCGCCCACACAACGCCATACACGTGGTCTGCGATTGTGAGGCCGGTCGGACGTACTGCCTAATTCTCTAAAAAGACATTGGAGGTGGCTTATGGTAGAGAAATTAACATTACATTCTCTGGTAACAGCTCTGGTGGACATTCCTGCAGTCAGCATGCCAATTGCACGCTCTCTCAAAACCTGAGACATTTGTGGCATTGTGTTGTGTGACAAAACTGCACATTTTAGAGTGGCCTTTTATTGTCCCCACCTGTGTAATTATGTTTCATCAGCTTCTTGATATGCCACACCTGTCAGGTGGATGGATTATCTTGGCAAAGGAGAAATGCTCATTAACAGGGATGTAAGCAAATGTGTGCACAACATTTGAGAGAAATAAGCTTTTTGTGCATATGGAACATTTCTGGGATCTTTTATTTCAGCTCATGAAACATGGGACCAACACTTTACATGTTGCATTTATATTTGTGTTCAGTGTAGGTAGCCTGGAACGTGGCCTCTGTGTAGGTTTTTTCACTTTACACTTTAATTCAAATCCCTCATATCTAAGTTACATAAATGTGCACATGTTGACCATATGATAGGGAGTAGCCTCCTGTAGCTCAGTTGGTAGAGCATGGTGCTTGCAACGCCAGGGTTGTGGGTTCGATTCCCGCGGGGGGCCAGTATGAAAAATGTATGCACTCACTAACTGTAAATCGCTCTGGATAAGAACGTCTCTTAAATGACTAAAATGTAGATACAAATAAAATAAACTTTAGTAAATCAGTTTATGTGATGCTAAAAATTCAACAGATGAATTCATAGATAAAGGCTCTAGAGCAAACATACAGACAATGTAGTATTTGAGTACAGTATTGAACATAAAACGGGGGATCCCCAAAGCAGCTGGATTCAAGATATGGTACACCTGAAAGATAACTGCTGACTGTGGCACGTATTCCCCCATACTTTATGAGGGGGAGGAGCCCTGACTTCATTCTAAAAGTGTATTTACTCTGAACGCAGTCTGATTTAATTTTCATCATGTCAGGTAATCAGCCGGTGGTATGCATAAAATATACATAAACAATGTATGGTTTTTTGACCAATATTAATACAATTTAAAAAATATGTGTTTTTGTGTTATCAAATAAATAATGTTTTAATATTTTCAAAGTATTGAACAATAGCTATAAACATTATCATACAGTAAAAACAGGGCATGGTATTATAGTCCCAGAATACACTGAGAATTTTAGAGAACCAGAGTATCATGGTTGAAAATGGGACAGGCTTAGAGCAACTCAAGTCCCCCATCGCCTGGTCTTGGACATACTTCTGGACAGTCTGGTTCTTTGTGATGCTATTTTTGGTTTACATTTTAAGAGTGCCATTGAGATACAGCGACAATCTGACGGAAGGTGAGATAACTCTTGCATCAACGTGTATTTTGAATGACTTCAAAGTTTTATGTACTTGCTTGCTTGCTAGCTAGTGTGTGCATGCTAGCAGACACGTCTACAGTCTCGCTAGACAGATATAGCTATATCACAGATAGAACGACGAGAAAATTATAAATATATTTGGCTATATATGTATTTTTCTTCTCTAGCTTGTTAGGCTAGCTAGTTTGAGTAATTTAGAAAGAAAATGCAACTGATAGTGTTTTAACTGGCTTTCAAATAACTAATTTCAAGGTAAGGCAATTCAACCTGTTCGTTTTTGTGTATGTATTGACTGAGTATGTGGACACTAAAGTTTCCATATTGTGGTGCTAACTTTGCTAGCTAGTTTAGCTAACTAGCAAAGCCATGTTCCAAATGTAATGGTCTTTCTTTACTAGCTAGCTACTACATGCATGCAGCCAGATTGTATGATAACTTTGCAGTTTAATTCATTGTTGCTTTGTAATTTTCCTAAACCCAGTTAGTAAAGCCACTACAGGACTAAACAGAGTAGAAGGAATATCTCATATTTGGAACAGTAACTGTGTTTTATAGTGTTTGTAGCTAGCTGTCCTAATAGAACAACAGTCTGTATCAAATAGGGGCATAACATTGAAATATAAGATGTCTGAATGTGGGTAGCTGGCTCGTTATATGATTATGAAATGCTTAGTGTTTACTCACATATGTAACTGGTGACATGGCTAATGTATTTTTTGGATGCCATTTATGATTTCAGTAAAGGCTCAACAACCACTTGGTAGAAGGTCAGAATAAGTCATTGTTCTCTTGAGTGATAGCCAGCTTACTCATGATTTTAATAGTTTTAATGTCAAAGTTGGCATTTGATTGTGGTTCCTTGGGAACAGCAGCTAGTCTCTCTTCTGTGGCAGTGTGGAGCGTGGTGAGGAACAGATGGAAGAATGTGCTCTTTCAGTGGGCCAGCTGGCTGGCTGAAGAGTGGAGAGCCAGGCAACGTTTAGATGGGATGGATAGATATATAGATAGATAGATAGATAGATTATTAGTCACATGTACAGGGACGCATCTTATGCGCAGTGCTCCAACAGTGCAGGTCAAATGAAAAAGTAAAATAAATAAAAAGTGAAGTGAATGAGACAATAATAGAAATATACATTTACAACTGTGGGGGGTGAGAAGTGAATGAGACAGTAGTGAAAAAAAAAAGGACAAACTAGCTGAGGGACACATTTAGCATAAAATCACCAGGGGTGCGTTCAGTTCGATAAAACATTTTAGACCATTCCATTGGTCCTTAAGTGAAGTCTCCACCCACGCGGGGCACCGGCTATGTAAAACGAACTTGCCCAATCAGTGACGTATTTAAAGGGCAACTGGTCGTTCAGAACCTCACCGTTTCCATTTAATTGCAGTACGCTTTTTTTCGTACTGAATGCAGCCAAGTTGTTAGCCAATGTCATCAAATGGTTCATCATTAGCTGTGACAGGCTGCTATATAGCCGTAAGCAGCAGGTTTTCGACTGACCTTTACATGGAGATACTTTCTTAGTTCTCGATTTGGAAGTCCCCATGTCTTCTAAACTCTGATGGCTAGTTGCAGGGGGAATGTTTGAATTTAGAAAATACTCTATTAAATAAAAAAAAATGGCTCCATGAAGTAATCCAACAATGTATAAGCCGCCATCTTAGAGTATCTTTGTCTTCTCTCATTACTCAAGACAGGTGAGTGTCATTTCAAAGCAACACTTGATTTCTGAGTCATGCACATGACATGCAGCACTTTGGGGTGGACACCCAACTGTCTTGGGCAATGAGATGCCAGAATCTCACAGTATCCCTTTAAAGCGAGTGTGTGTGTCAAACTCATTCCACGGAGGGCCGAGTGTCTGCAGGTTTTCGCTCCTCCCTTGTACTTGATTGATTAATTAAGGTCACTAATTAGTAAGGAACTCCCCTCACCTGGTTGTCTAGGGCTTAATTGAAAGGAAAAACCAAAAACCTGCAGACACTAGGCCCTCCATGGAATGAGTTTGACTACCTTGCTTTAAAGGGACTAGGGCCGAGCTGAAGGTGTGTTAACATATGGGTGGCAGCAGTGCCTCAATGCGTAGGTCATCTTTTTTTGCATCGCAACCCATCCACAGCAATGTTAATAACCCAGTCCTCGAGTGAGACTAGGCCTATTACATGAAAACAAATACGATGTACAGTTTACTAGCAGTTTCAGTACATTAGCCTACTTTCTTTTTCTCCTCTGTAAATCCAATACGTGGGCCAACCATTAACTTATGGTAATAACGTGACCTTTCTATCTTGGATAGCAGTGGAGGCTGCTGAGGGGAGGATGGCTCATAATAATGGCTGGAACAGAGCAAATGGAATGGCATCAAACACATAGAAACCATGTGTTTGATACCATAACACTTATTCTGCTCCAACCATTAACACGAGCCCGTCCTCCCCAATTAAGGTATCACCAACCTCCTGTGTTGGATAGAAGTTAGTCCTACAGTCTGATATGCCTGTCCTCTTCTTGAGCTGTGGCTCAACAACATCCTCTCTTGTTCTTACATCGCTCCTTTTTTAGTTCCTCTTCCTCATCAACCTTGTCTATGGTATGTTCCTCATTATCTATGGTATTACTATTACATACAACTTTTGGAGTTCTCCTTTCCTCCCCTCATAAAAAAATGTCTCTGGGCATTTCCCTGGGAGCTAGATGTCAGTGGTGGGCAGCAGTGGACCATAGAAGAAGAGTAGCGCAATAGAGTGGATATGAAGGGAGTTCAGTTCAAGCCATGAAAGTGGATGAGAAAATATGCTTGACTCAACTATGCATGATTTGGTGTGTCTGATTGTGAAGAAAAGTGTAGAAACAACACTGTCCTCTTCAATGGGGCAATCTTCAGTTCGAACAATAAAAGGGCACCCCGCCACTGATTTGGTAAACAGTTGAGGGATGGGGCTGGAGAAATGTAACCACTCTTAAACTCATGGACAGAGCTATGGATGGCCTACAAGGACTGACCATCCATGATATCCCATATGTGTAGATATAGAAATGTATTTTGAATGTAAAATAAATCAGCCTGAAAATATAACTTAGAAATGCCTCATGAGCTTAGTTCAACTGTCGCACCCCATCAGAACCCAAAATATTAGCTTGCTTTACTACTTTGTTTGTAAACAATATATACAGTGGGGAGAACAAGTATTTGATACACTGCCGATTTTGCAGGTTTTCCTACTTACAAAGCATGTAGAGGTCTGTAATTTTTATCATAGGTACACTTCAACTGTGAGAGACGGAATCTAAAACAAAAATCCAGAAAATCACATTGTATGATTTTTAAGTAATTAATTTGCTTTTTGTTGCATGACATAAGTATTTGATACATCAGAAAAGCAGAACTTAATATTTGGTACTGAAACCTTTGTTTGCAATTACAGAGATCATACGTTTCCTGTAGGTCTTGACCAGGTTTGCACACACTGCAGCAGGGATTTTGGCCCACTCCTCCATACAGACCTTCTCCAGATCCTTCAGGTTTCGGGGCTGTCGCTGGGCAATACGGACTTTCAGCTCCCTCCAAAGATTGTCTATTGGGTTCAGGTCTGGAGACTGGCTAGGCCACTCCAGGACCTTGAGATGCTTCTTACGGAGCCACTCCTTAGTTGCCCTGGCTGTGTGTTTCGGGTCGTTGTCATGCTGGAAGACCCAGCCACGACCCATCTTCAATGCTCTTACTGAGGGAAGGAGGTTGTTGGCCAAGATCTCGCGATACATGGCCCCTTCCATCCTCCCCTCAATACGGTGCAGTCGTCCTGTCCCCTTTGCAGAAAAGCATCCCCAAAGAATGATTTTTCCACCTCCATGCTTCACGGTTGGGATGGTGTTCTTGGGGTTGTACTCATCCTTCTTCTTCCTCCAAACACGGCGAGTGGAGTTTAGACCAAAAAGCTCTATTTTTGTCTCATCAGACCACATGACCTTCTCCCATTCCTCCTCTGGATCATCCAGATGGTCATTGGCAAACTTCAGACGGGCCTGGACATGCGCTGGCTTGAGCAGGGGGGACCTTGCGTGCGCTGCAGGATTTTAATCCATGACGGTGTAGTGTGTTACTAATGGTTTTCTTTGAGACTGTGGTCCCAGCTCTCTTCAGGTCATTGACCAGGTCCTGCCGTGTAGTTCTGGGCTGATCCCTCACCTTCCTCATGATCATTGATGCCCCACGAGGTGAGATCTTGCATGGAGCCCCAGACCGAGGGTGATTGACCGTCATCTTGAACTTCTTCCATTTTCTAATAATTGCGCCAATAGTTGTTGCCTTCTCACCAAGCTGCTTGCCTATTGTCCTGTAGCCCATCCCAGCCTTGTGCAGGTCTACAATTTTAACCCTGATGTCCTTACGCAGCGCTCTGGTCTTGGCCATTGTGGAGAGGTTGGAGTCTGTTTGATTGAGTGTGTGGACAGGTGTCTTTTATACAGGTAACGAGTTCAAACGGGTGCAGTTAATACAGGTAATGAGTGGAGAACAGGAGGGCTTCTTAAAGAAAAACTAACAGGTCTGTGAGAGCCGGAATTCTTACTTGTTGGTAGGTGATCAAATACTTATGTCATGCAATAAAAAGCAAATTAATTACTTAAAAATCATACAATGTGATTTTCTCGATTTTTGATTAGATTCTGTCTCTCACAGTTGAAGTGTACCTATGATAAAAATTACAGACCTCTACATGCTTTGTAAGTAGGAAAACCTGCAAAATCGGCAGTGTATCAAATACTTGTTCTCCCCACTGTATATATTTTTTAAACACTGTATAGCCTCAAAACATGTTTAAACTATCATTTGTGGTCCTCTGTAGCTCAGCTGGTAGAGCACGGCGCTTGTAACGCCAAGGTAGTGGGTTCGATCCCCGGGACCACCCATACACAAAAAAATGTATGCACGCACGACTGTAAGTCGCTTTGGATAAAAGCGTCTGCTAAATGGCATATTATTATTATTATTATTATTATTTGGATCTCATGGATGGTCAGTCCTTGTATCCGACACCGAGAAGACCGAGACATTCAATATGTGGTCTCGAGACCGGACCCGCGTATAGGCCTGGACATAGCACTATTACAGCAACCACTTTAGTTGTTAATGATCTTGTCAATGCTTTAGACACAAATGAAATGTGCTGCTTTGTTTGTGGACCTTCAAAAGCTTTTGATACTGTTGATCATGCTATTTTATTGAATAAGTTGTCCTCGATAGGCCTGAGCTCTGACGCCTGTTCTTGGTTTCATGATTATCTTAGTGACAGAACTCAGGCCATCATGATGGATGGAGTTAAGTCTCAATTTCTTGAAGTACATAAAGGTGTACCATGGGTCAATTCTGGGACCTGTTCTCTTCATTATTTATATAAACACCATTGGTCAATCTGTAAAAAATGTGCTTTAAATAACTTGTGCTTTAATATGGGAAAAACGAAATACATTGTTTTAAAAGTCTCGTAAGAATGTTTCAGATTAACTACATGTTCACTCATTAGATGGTTCTCCAATCGAATGTGTTCCTGCATATAAATACTTAGGCATTTGGATTTATATGGATTTGAAGTTTAAAAAACATATAGATGAGCTGGTTAAGAAGCTAAGATTTAAAGTTGGCTTTTTCTACAGGAACAGATCGTGCCTTTAAGCAGTTGGAATTAGATTATTCAGTCAACCTTTTTATATTTTCTTGAATATGGTGATATTATTTATCAAAGTGCAGCTGCTACTACGTTTAAACCTTTGGATGCATTCTACCATAGTGCCCTTCTTTTTGTTACAGGCGACAGTTTTGATACTCATCAATGTATCCTGTATCAAAAGGTTGGCTGGACTTCGCTAAAGACCCGTAGATCTCTACATTACTCCCTTTTGTTTACAAGGCCCTACTTCATAAAATTCTGTCTTATCTTTGCTGTTGATTCCAGGCTGTATCACAACCGGCCGTGATTGGGAGTCCCATAGGGCGGCGCACAATTGGCCCAGCGTCGTCCGGGTTTGGCCGGTGTAGGCTGTCATTGTAAATAAGAATTTGTTCTTAACTGACTTGCCTAGTTAAATAAAAAATAAATTAAAATTAAATTAAAATAACCTGTTACAGGATTAGATAACTCTTGAGGTTCCTAGTGTCTCCACCAAGCTAGGTTCATCTGCTTTTAGTTTTAATGCACCGTATTGCTGAAAATTCTAAATACATTTCATCTGGATGTTCTGGTGCTGTTAGGGCAATTTAAAGTATTGATTGGGTATTTATTTGTGCTTACCATGACTGTGTTTTTGTATTCTGATGTATGTGCGTAATATGCACTGAACAAAAATATAAACACAACATGTAAAGGGTTGGTCCCATGTTTCATGAGCTGAAATAAAATATTCCAGAAATGTTCCATACTCACAAAAAGCTTATTTCTCTAAAATGTTGGGCACACATTTGTTTACATCCCTGTTAGTGAGCATTTCTCCTTTGCCAAGATAATCCATCCACTTGACAGGTGTGGCATATCAAGAAGCTGATTAAACAGCATGATCATTACACAGGTGCACCTTGTGCTGGGGACAATAAAAGGCCACTTTAAAATGTGCAGTTTTGCCACACAACCAGGGGCGGTGTGTTCAATAGGGCGATATGGGCGACGCACTGCCAAACGGGAAAAGGAAGGGATTTTTTTTCTAATCAATTATATCACGGCAACAGTAGTTATCAGTGTTGTAATCTAGACGTCTGATCTGCCACAGTGCCACTAAATGTCCAATCAGGCTAAAGTCGTGCTTCAAATGCCCCCCCTTTTGGGGCGATTTCAGTCAGGTTGAAAATCGCCCAGAAGTCTGTCATAGACTCCCATGTAAAATCAATTTTTTTCAAATATCAGAGCTTTCAATACAATCTCTATGGGTTTCTGAGGGCTTGCACTTACGCGCTTTCGTCATACGTAACGTAACCATGAACGTAACTAAGAAAAGAGCGGGTAGCAGCGTCAATCAATTCACTATTACTGTCAAAATGGCTAGGCTTCAGTGCAACTCGATTGTGTCTTTGAAAGAAGTTCCTTTTGTCGGCCGAACAAATGAAGATAAATTGGCAACGAAACAATTAGGACCTCCCAGACCAAATTTAATAATTCAACAGGTTTCTACTAAAGGGGGGAAGTCCTACACCCGAGGATTTTCCAAAAAATTGGTACGAACGAAAAACCTGGCTAGCAGGCTGCGATGTAGCTAATGCAGTCTTCTGCTACCCCCTGCTTACTCTTTCACCCTGAAGGCGGCACGGCAGACAGCACCGCTTGGACAGCGACTGGTGTGTAACGGACATGCACCATCTTTCAGGAAAGATTAAGAAACATGAGTTGTCAAAGACCCACATGGATAGCTGTTTGAGATTGTCTGCTTTGGGGAGAGTGAACATTCCCACTCAACTGGATGAGGGATACAGGCTAGCTGTCCGCCGCCACAACGATGAGGTTAGTGTTGATAATCACAAGTTTACTGGAGAACTGAAACTGACAAGGCTGACAAGATAGGACCCTTTTGTCCATTGTTATTGGATAGGAACAGAACTTATAACCAGCTCCTGACCTAAATAGATCTTAGCACAACATTTTACTCAACATATCATATTCCATATTCACTATAACAAATATATTTACTACGACATTAGCAAGAACCGCCACATCCTCAGCCGGCTAATCCAGTGTGTGAAGTTTTGCGGAGTGTTTGAGTTAGCTTTGCGAGGCAAAGATGAAACTGAGGGCTCCACCAACCCTGGTAAGCCAACACTTTTGAGATCAGTCAATAAATGCTTCTGGTATTGACTTATATGCTGCCCCTGTCTTCATGTTGTTGCTGGACATATCTTTTTTAAAATGTGTGTAGGTCACCTAAATCATCAGAAAAATTGCCCCCCCTGAGAATTTTTTCAGGAGCCGCCACTGCACACAACACAATGCCACAGATGTCTCAAGTTTTGAGGGAGTCTGCAATTGGCATGCTGACTGCAGGAATGTCCACCAGAGCTGTTGCCAAATAATGTCATGTTCATTTCTCTACCATAAGCCGCCTCCAACGTCGTTTTAGAGAATTTGGCAGTACGTCCAACCGACCTCAGAACTGCAGACCACGTTTAACCACGCCAGCCTAGGACCTCCACATCTGGCTTCTTCACCTGCGGGATCATCTGAGACCAGCCACCCGGACAGCTGATGAAACTGAGGAGTATTTCTGTCTGTAATAAAGCCCTTTTGGGGGGGAATAACTCTTTCTGATTGGCTGGGCCTGGCTCCTCCAGGTGGGTGCGCCCCTGCCTAATCATGTGAAATCCATAGATTAGGGCATAATTAATTTATTTCAATTGATTGATTTCCTTGTATGAACTGTAACTCAGTAAAATCGTTGAAATTGTTGCATGTCGTGTTTATATTTTTGTTCAGTGTGTAATATATATATATATATATATATATATATATATATATATATACACACACTACCAGTCAAATGTTTGGACACACCTACTCATTCAAGGGTTTTTCTTTATTTGTACTATTTTTTACATTGTAGAATAATAGTGAAGATATCAAAACTATTAAATAACACATATGGATCATGTAGTAACCAAAAAAGTGTTAAACAAATCAAAATATATTTCAGATTCTTCAAATAGCCACCCTTTGCCTTGATGACATCTTTGCACACACTTGGCATTCTTTCAACCAGCTTCATGAGGTAGTCACCTGGAATGCATTTCAATTAACAGGTGTGCCTCCTTAAAAGTTCATTTGTGGAATTTCTTTCCTTAATGCATTTGAGCCATCAGTTGTGTTGTGACAAGGTAGGGGCGGTATAAAGAAGATAGCCCTTTTTGGTAAAAGACCAAGCATATTATGGCAAGAACAGCTCAAATAAGCAAAGAGAAACAACAGTCCATCATTACTTTAAGACATGAAGGTCAGTCAATACGGAACATTTCAAGAACTTTGAAAGTTTCTTCAAGTGCAGTTGCAAACACCATTAAGCGCTATGATGAATCTGGCTCTCATGAGGACCGCCACAGGAATGGAAGACCCAGAGTTACCTCTGCTGCAGAGGATAAGTTCATTAGAGTTACCAGCCTCAGAAATTGCAGCCCAAATAAATGCTTCACAGAGTTCAAGTAACAGACACATCTCAACATCAACTGTTCAGAGGAGACTGTGTGAATCAGGCCTTCATGGTCGAAATGCTGCAAAGAAACCACTACTAAAGGACACCAATAATAAGAAGAGACTTGCTTGGGCCAAGAAACACGAGCAATGGACAATAGACCGGTGGAAATGTGTCCTTTGGTCTGGAGTCCAAATTGGAGATTTTTGGTTCCAACCGCCGTGTCTTTGTGAGATGTGGTGTGGGTACACCGATGATCTCTGCATGTGTATTTCCCACCGTAAAGCATGGAGGAGGAGGTGTTATGGTGTGGGGGTGCTTTGGTGGTGACACTGTCTGTGATTTATTTAGAATTCAAGGCACACTTAACCAGCATGGCTACCACAGCATTCTGCAGCGATACGCCATCCCATCTGGTTTGGGCTTAGTGGGACTATCATTTGTTTTTCAACAGGACAATGACCCAACACACCTCCAGGCTGTGTAAGGGCTATTTTACCAAGAAGGATAGTGATGGAGTGCTGCATCAGATGACCTGGCCTCCACAATCCCCCGACCTCAACCCAATTGAGATGGTTTGGGATGAGTCGGACCGCAGAGTGAAGGAAAAGCAGCCAACAAGTGCTCAGCATATGTGGGAACTCCTTCTTCAAGACTGTTGGAAAAGCATTACAGGTGAAGCTGGTTGAGAGAATGCCAAGAGTGTGCAGAGCTGTCATGAAGGCAAAGGGTGGCTATTTGAAGAATCTCAAATATAAAATATATTTTGATTTGTTTAAAAAAAAAATTGGTTACTACATGATTCCATATGTGTTATTTCATAGTTTTGATGTCTTCACTATTATTCTACAATGTAGAAAATAGTAAAAATAAAGAAAAACCCTGGAATTAGTAGGTGTGTCCAAACTTTTGACTGGTACTGTAAGTCAAGTAAACCTGGCTTCAAAACCTTAAAATATGTAGAATGTAAACCTTCAAAGTGTTGGAAAGAAGAATAGAGAAGGGTTTAAGAAGTCTTATACCTAGCGAGCAGGAGGAGTGATTTGAAGAACATTTGGAGCAGTGGGGAAATGGTAAGCCCTTAATGGCAATGGCACTCAAACACTTTGCCATAGGACATCACACAGTAGAGTCATTAGAGCAACTGTAAATCTCCCATAGTTGAAGCATAAAGGGATTTATACTTGGGCCATTATTTTGTGGCAAGATTGTAGAACTCTGCTTGCCATGGCTCCTAACAAGTGGTAGAACTCTGCTCATATGTCTACCTACACTCATCAGGGTTATCCCCAGGGTTTTTTTAACAAGGTGGTGCTGCAAGGGGGGCACTCCCTTTGGACTCAGATCGTTGTGTTTTTGAACACCTGAAACCACAATTTCCTGCAATTTAGAGCCTTAAGTGATAACAAATAAAGTTTTTTTTAAATTACATAGTGGCGCAGCCACTCTTACATTCTTTGGGGAGAACCCTGCTCATGCTTTCAAACATTTTATAGCCCAAAGTATTGGCTCCATCTAGGCCTAGCCTAAGATTCCATGTTATCTCTTCTCCTAGCCTGGCGACTCCAGTAGCAGTGTCATCCTGGTGGATATACTAATGTCCCTTGTGTGTGAGAGGGCACTGTGCTATAGGTCCTCAATACTGGCCCTCCGATGACTGCACGCACACACACACATTTTAAATAATTGATTTGAATCCAGCAATCAAATTTACATTGAAAAAGGATCCAAACATTTCAAAGGTCCCTGTACGCAAGACACTCAAGTGTACAGAAAGCACCTCATTCTCCAAACAGCTAGGCTGCCCAAGACAGCTGAAACCGAGCAATACCTAGCCAACTGCTTTGCCCTAGTTTTTGGCAGGCCTGCAATCTGGAGGCCATGCACTGCAAGCCTGTGTACGTTGCCAAGACTACCAAATATCAGCGCCACCAGCTTGCACCTACGGCTGTCCAAGCGTGCTATGAGGGGCTGGTATTTAAGAAGCTTGTCAGCAAAGGCCTGCTCCATGTAGCCGTCAAATGAGCAGCCTACTTCCAAAATGAGCACCTCCATCTGGCCTCCCCCACAACAACAACATCTGGTGTATTTGGCACAGGAAAACGCATCATCATCGACATCAAACCAGCTTCCTCTTACACAAGAATGTTTATTGATGTGTGTGGTGAGACTACATCGCTGGCTATCAGGTCGACAAGGTGGTCATGTCTGGCAATGTACAAATCCTTATATGAACAGTAACCATTTACAACATGGGCAACAGACTCCATTACATTTGACTCATGTAAGGTACCAGAGTGCTATGTTACACACACACACACACACACACACACACACACGATAGCATAGCTAGATCCAACTGGAATGGGGGCCTTAATTTAGAACTTGTGTGCAGTCTCAGTAACATGAGCACAGAAAGCAATGTTTGCCCTACCTTTGACAGGGCAGGCTGCCCTGCTCAACCCTTTGCTCTAGTTCACCTTAAAATCTCTGCTTTCAATAGGCACCAATCTGAAAATGTCAAGTCAGCAACGTTGGATGTTGTTTTGGGGCCTCATGCCCTGGGAGAACGTCTAGTGTCCCTCAGTGCTCCTAAAACAGAGCTGTCCTCGAGTTGCCAGAGCTGCTTGGACAGGAGGGATCTGACCAAGTAAGCTAAGGGTCAAGAGAGTGCTAGCATCAGCACAAGTGCACTCTGTACAGGTGCTACTGCTAGCCAGAGTCCCAGTTAAATAAGACTTAGTCTGTTAAGGTTGCACAGGCCTATAACATGATCAGGGTCAGAGGTCATGGCGTGTTAGATTAGAAAAATCATTTGGGAGAATGACCACTCAGTAGAGGTCTTCTTGGATCCCAAAATTGAGATCCGAACCGAATTGTATCCGTTAAATTCCTACCTGACCCCGACAGGACCCGGTCATTTTTTGGAAAATCAACATCCGATTCGGATCCGAGTTCTGTATCAGACCCAAATGGATCCAAAATATTTAAAATGCAGCTTTATTGCCGCGCATGCCAGCGAAATTGTTTTGACTTTTCTGGCAGTGAACTTTAACGTACATTTTCGGTTGTATCTAAAATTATTGATTTGTGGTCTACAGCTTAGTATTTTCATGATGACATCCCTATAGTAGATGGAGAACAGAAATGTTTTCCTTATTTCTGTTGACCAAATATTTGAGTAGGATGATTTTTTGTATGTGATGTCATCGCATGCCAGACTGAGAGCAGGGAATAGTTCACTTTTGTCTGTAACCTAGTATTCTGTAGACCAGTGGAGGCTGGTAGGAGGAGCTATAGGAGGACAGGCTCATTGTAATGGATGGAATGGAATAAAAGGGACGGAGTCAAACGTCATTTCCATATGTTTGATACCGTTCCATATACGGTACTGTAGACCTATTGTTTTACTGAGCAACACTGCAATCTAGCCTATTTAACTGTTTTGATCAACATTGATGTAGTCTAAAGGTAGGATATAGCCTGTTTGACCAGCAAGCTGCAAATTCAAAATACATTTTGAATAGGCTGAGGAAGGATGGCGTCTCCCTGCATTCCTGTGTCATTTCCAACAATTGGTATTTGTAGGTCAAGGTTAGTATTCCCGCTATGGCAATGCTATAATTGGATGTAGAATATTTTGAGGTTTTCAGAGATCTGTTCATTTTGTTTCTGTTGACCACATTTTTTATATTAGAGGATTTTTATGTGGTGATTTTAGGACGCAAGCAAGTGCTGAATGCTACTTAGCCTTGCCTCGCGTGCTAGGCCTGTAGGCTCAGATGCACAGCTGGTGAATTTGCCTTAGTTACCAAGCTTCTAGTAACTGCAATTGTAGGCTATTTATTGCCCATCCATTTGTTTTGTGCAGTAGATTTTTGAGCATTCATTCTCCTTGTTCTCCATTAAGTCTATTTGGCATTTCATATTCCATGTAGCCATGTGTATAGAATTCTACCCCTCATCTGGGTTGGAGGGCTTGGTATTCCTCAGGGCTGTATGCAGTTGCCGCTGCACTCGCTGTCTCTGGAATGGGATCAGTGTTTGGTGCCAGGCAGATAGCAGTGTGTCTGCCTTAGAAATGACTGACAGGTGAGATCGAGTCACTCAACATTTGTTTGCACTGCCATCAAACTACAGAGTCCCTCACTTTATTTCCTCAAAAGGAATGTGGAAGGCACAGCTTTCGAAATGTCTCACTCCTCAAAAAGTATCTGGCTTTCATGTAGGCTTCTTATTCAAAGGATGGTTCCTCAGACATTTCTCTAACTTGTGTGCTGTATCTCAATAGTTTTGTTTCCTTTCCACATTTTCTCCCTAATAACAGCTGAACCTCAGAGGACTTGATGAAGAAAACAGTGCAATGTAGTGGAAACTAGCAAGTCCTGTTACCTATGAGGGTAACCCTTTACACTTGTGGGAATTGCCATATGGATAGGGCTCATTTGAAATGTTTCTTACAGAATAAATATGAAAAAGAAAAGCATATATATATATATATATATATATATATAACACACACACACACAGTGGTGTGAAAAAGTGCTTGCCCCCTTCCTGATTTGTTATTTGTTTGCCACACTTAAACGTTTCAGATCATCAAACTAATTTCAATATTAGTCAAAGATAACACAAGTAAACACAAAATGCAGTTTTGAAATGAAGGTTGTTATTATTAAGGGAAAACTAAATCCAAACCTACATGGCCCTGTGTGAAAAAGTGTTTGCCCCCCCTGTTATAACACAACTCAACTGTGGTTTATCACACCTGAGTTCAATTCCTCTAGCCACACCCAGGCCTGATTACTGCCACACCTGTTCTCAATCAAGGAATCACTTAAATAGGACCTGCCTGACAAAGTGAAGTAGACCAAAAGATCCTCAAAAGCTAGACATCATGCCAAGATCCAAAGAAATTCAGGAACAAATGAGAAAGAAAGTAATTCAGACTCCCGAGTGGCTCAGTGGTCTAAGGCACTGCATTGCAGTGCTAGCTATGCCACTAGAGATCCTGGTTCGAGTCCAGGCTCTGTTGCAGCCGGCCGCGACCGGGAGACCCATGGGCGGCGCACAATTGGTCCAGCGTCGTCCAAGGTAGGGGAGGGATTGGCCGGCAGGGATGTGGGTTTGTTTCGCCAGTATGAAAAAAACAAAACAAAAAACATGTATGCATTCACTAACTGTAAGTCGCTCTGGATAAGAGCGTCTGCTAAATGACTAAAATGTAAATGTAATTGTGATCCATCAGTCTGGAAAAGGTTATAAAGCCATTTCTAAAGCTTTGGGACTCCAGCGAACCACAGTGAGAGCCATTATCCACAAATGGCGAAAACATGGAACAGTGGTGAACCTTCCCATCTGTGGCCGGCCGACCAAAATTACCCCAAGAGCGCAGCGACGACTCATCCAAGAGGTCACAAAAAACCCCACAACAACATCCAAAGAGCTGCAGGGCTCACTTGCCTCAGTTAAGGTCAGTGTTCATGACTCCACCATAAGAAAGAGACTGGGCAAAAATGGCCTGCATGGCAGAGTTCCAAGACGAAATGTACTTTTTGCTCAGCAGTGGTTTAAGGCTCGTCTCATTTTTGCCAGAAAACACTTGATGATCCCCAAGACCTTTGGGAAAATACTCTGTGGACTGATGAGACAAAAGTTGAACTTTTTGGAAGGTGTGTGTCCCATTACATCTTGCGTAAAAGTAACACCGCATTTCAGAAAAAGAACATCATACCAACAGTAAAATATGGTGGTGGTAGTGTGATGGTCTGGGCCTGTTTTGCTGCTTCAGGACCTGGAAGACTTGCTGTGATAAATGGAACCATGAATTCTGCTGTCTACCAAAAAATCCTGAAGAAGAATGTCCGGCCATCTGTTTGTGACCTCAAGCTGAAGCGAACTTGGGTTCTGCAGCAGGACAATGATCCAAAGTCCACCTCTGAATGGCTGAAGAAAAACAAAATGAAGACTTTGGAGTGGCCTAGTCAAAGTCCTGACCTGAATCCTATTGAGATGCTGTGGCATGACCTTAAAAATGCAGTTCATGCTCAAACCCTCAAATGTGGCTGAATTACAACAATTCTGCGAAGATGAGTGGGCCAAAATTCCTCCACAGCGCTGTAAAAGACTCATTGCAAGTTATCGCAAACGCTTGATTGCAGTTGTTGCTGCTAAGGGTGGCCCAACCAGTTATTAGGTTGTAGGGGGCAATCACTTTTTCACACAGGGCCATGTGGGTTTGGATTTTGTTTTCCCTTAATAATAACAATGGGCGGCAGGTAGCTTAG
The DNA here is from genome assembly GCF_020615455.1 of Coregonus clupeaformis. Classification (NCBI taxonomy): domain Eukaryota; kingdom Metazoa; phylum Chordata; class Actinopteri; order Salmoniformes; family Salmonidae; genus Coregonus; species Coregonus clupeaformis. The sequence continues at coordinate 14,150,185 of NC_059210.1, forward strand.
TGGTTAAGAGCGTTGTGCCAGTAACCGAAAGGTCGCTGGTTCTAATCCCCGAGCTGACTAGGTGAAAAATCTGTCGATGTGCCCTTGAGCAAGGCACTTAACCCTAATTGCTCCTGTAAGTCGCTCTGGATAAGAGCGTCTGCTAAATGACTAAAATGTAAAATGTAACAACCTTCATTTCAAAGCTGCATTTTGTGTTTACTTGTGTTATCTTTGACTAATATTTACATTTGTTTGATGATCTGAAACATTTAAGTGTGGCAAACAAATAAGAAATCAGGAAGGGGGCAAACACTTTTTCACACCACTGTATATAAGCATGGTAGCAATTGAAAGGGAGCAGTTTGGAGATTATGGGGAAATTATTAGACCAAAGTTGAGAACACAACAGTTCACCTGACACGACTGAATCGAAACATTAAACTGTTGATTTTATGTGCATTTTACATTTACTGTACATTTGTTGAAAACAAGATCAGAAAATACTCTGGATACATTCAGTAACATGAAATCTGCTTGCTTGAAATTAGATGGTCCTTCTCCAGTCAGGCATCATTAGGCAAATGACGTGTACAGGGGTGGATCTCAAAATATATGTATAAAGTGCTCAAAACAAATGAAGTTGTGCAAGACATTTTATAGATAAAACGATAAAGTAGCATTGTTTTTAATTGTGTCATTTTCTCCTCCGACAGTACAACAGCTGATTCAAAAGGGGGTGTAGCAGATATCAAAACTCCGTGGTAGGATACGCTTGTGCTTCCTAGCCAAAATGAGGCTATCTAGGATGGGAGGACCGTCTTCCGTTTGCCTACTTTACGTTTGCCTTCACACTCCGCGACCACTTATCGGTTTTGGCGTCACACAGGAGGGAGGACAGACTTGCCCAAATGAGAGAACCCCACGGCCTCGTAGTGAAAAAGGTCCACTAAATACCTGCAACAAGTCCGATAAGACTTTAAACCACTAACACCGAGTAGCCTTCCCTTCTGAAGAAAATAAGCTGCCATCTTCCCTGTGGCCACTAGGTGTCAGCAACATCATAGCCTCAGTAGCACTGACCCAGTTATCGGAATGCTGCTGCTGCATTTGAATGGTGACCCCATGTAGGTAATCAAGGCCTTGCTGACCTTCCTTTCTGGGCGCATCGTTCTTCCGGCTCGAGCCTGAAAGGAAAAAAAGAAAGAAAGAAAAAAATAATAATGAATGGCTGGTTGTCAAATGCTGCCATGAGTTGTTGTCTAGACTGCATACTGGATGGGAAACATCCAATTCTGTCACACACACACACACATACAGGCACACCAACATACACACACTCTCATTAAAGAGCTTACGAACAGACACTCATCTACACGTATCTAACCTACACAACACATTGTTCCTTTCTATAGGCTACCTAGACCTCTTAGTTATTGTTCAACTGCTCTAAATGCTTTGTTCGCCTTGTGTAAAATGAAAGTGAACGCTCAAGTAAAGTAAGACACTGACTAATGAAGCTTACAGAAAAAAAGGGCACTTGTTTTGCACAATTGAACATCTACTGCAAGTGAAGTGGGAACCTTTGTTCTTGCAATATGGCAGTTCAATTGACCTCTTTCTTTGCACATTGTTCACCCTCTCTTGCTTCTCCTATGTACCTGCTTCTGGAAGGTTCAGCACATAAAATTATGGATATTATTTATTTCTCTCTTTTGTTCTCTTTCTTTCTCGCTCGCTCTCTTTATTTATCTCTCTCCTTTCTCTCTCTTGTTGTTTCTCTCTTTCTCTTGCTCAAGGATGGCCACACTCCTCTCACACTTATTTTCAGTTGCCTAGCAACCCAGAGGAGAAGCCTAGCTTGCTTGGGTGGTACTTGTTCCCATTCGGGCGGGGGTGGGGTAGGGGGGGTGTAGATGAGATGGGGGGGCATTGTTTTGAGGTAAGTGCCTCATGAATGTGATTATTATATATGATTGATTCCTCTGCTAGAACGATTCTGCAAAAGAGGGAGGGCTATTTCTGAATTTGGCTCATCTGACTACTGCGAAGTACAGTTGATGCCTTGCTGCCATTTATAACTAATCCCTCATCCACCTCACCTGGCCCTTGTGGTCGCCATGACAATGGGTCGGCATCCTGAAGGTCGTGGTGCATGGCGATTGGCCATTTAGAAAAATTATCTCCTGTTCTAATCCAATGAAGGATTGAATACTTTTAAGGGCTCTATCTACTCTGCTGAAAACAACAACTTCTCTCATAACTCTTCAGTTGAGCCATAGAAAAGGACAAGGCCCCTCAGCACTTTCACATCCGCTGAATGCTTTATTTATTTATTTATTTTTTCACCTTTATTTAACCAGGTAAGCCAGTTGAGAACAAGTTCTCATTTACAACTGCGACCTGGCCAAGATAAAGCAAAGCAGTGCGATAAAAACAACAACACAGAGTTACATATGGGGTAAAAAAAAACAAAGTCAAAAATACAACAGAAAATATATATACAGTGTGTGCAAATGTAGCAAGTTATGGAGGTAAGGCAATAAATAGGCTATAGTGCAAATTAATTACAATTAGTATTAACACTGGAATGCTAGATGTGCAAGACATTATGTGCAAATAGAGATACTGGGGTGCAAAAGAGCAAAATAAATAACAATATAGGGATGAGGTAGTTGGGTGGGCTAATTTCAGATGGGCTGTGTACAGGTGCAGTGATCGGTAAGGTGCTCTGACAACTGATGCTTAAAGTTAGTGAGGGAGATAAGTGTCTCCAGCTTCAGAGATTTTTGCAATTCGTTCCAGTCATTGGCAGCAGAGAACTGGAAGGAATGGCGGCCAAAGGAGGTGTTGGCTTTGGGAATGACCAGTGAGATATACCTGCTGGAGCGCAGACTACGGGTGGGTGCTGCTATGGTGACCAATGAGCTAAGATAAGGCGGGGATTTGCCTAGCAGTGATTTATAGATGGCCTGGAGCCAGTGGGTTTGACGACGAACATGTAGTGAGGACCAGCCAACAAGAGCGTACAGGTCACAGTGGTGGGTAGTGTATGGGGCTTTGGAGACAAAACGGATGGCACTGTGATAGACTACATCCAATTTGCTGAGTAGAGTGTTGGAGGCTATTTTGTAAATGACATCGCCGAAGTCAAGGATCGGTAGGATAGTCAGTTTTACGAGGGCATGTTTGGCAGCATGAGTGAAGGAGGCTTTGTTGCGAAATAGGAAGCCAATTCTAGATTTAACTTTGGATTGGAGATTCTTAATGTGAGTCTGGAAGGAGAGTTTACAGTCTAACCAGACACCTAGGTATTTGTAGTTGTTCACATACTCTAGGTCAGACCCGTCGAGAGTGGTGATTCTAGTCGGGTGGGCGGGTGCCAGCAGCGTTCGATTGAAGAGCATGCATTTAGTTTTACTAGTGTTTAAGAGCAGTTGGAGGCTACTGAAGGAGTGTTGTATGACATTGAAGCTCGTTTGGAGGTTTGTTAACACAGTGTCCAATGAAGGGCCAGATGTATACAAAATGGTGTCGTCTGCGTAGAGGTGGATCTGAGAGTCACCAGCAGCAAGAGCGACATCATTGATATACACGGAGAAAAGTGTCGGCCCAAGAATTGAACCCTGTGGCACCCCCATAGAGACTGCCATAGGTCCAGACAACAGGCCCTCCGATTTGACACACTGAACTCAATCTGAGAAGTAGTTGGTGAACCAGGCGAGGCAGTCATTTGAGAAACCAAGGCTATTTAGTCTGCCAATAAGAATGCGGTGGTTGACAGAGTCGAAAGCCTTGGCCAGGTCGATGAAGACGGCTGCACAGTACTGTCTATTATCAATCGCGGTTATAATATCGTTTAGGACCTTGAGCGTGGCTGAAGTGCACCCATGACCAGCTCGGAAACCGGATTGCATAGCGGAGAAGGTACGGTGGTATTCGAAATGGTCGGTGATCTGTTTGTTAACTTGGCTTTCAAATACTTTCGAAAGGCAGGGCAGGATGGATATAGGTCTGTAGCAGTTTGGATCTAGAGTGTCACCCCCCTTTGAAGAGGGGGATGACCGCGGCAGCTTTCCAATCTCTGGGGATCTCAGACGTTACGAAAGAGAGGTTGAACAGACTAGTAATAGGGGTTGCGACAATTTCGGCGGCTAGTTTTAGAAAGAAAGGGTCCAGATTGTCTAGCCCAGCTGATTTGTAGGGGTCCAGATTTTGCAGCTCTTTCAGAACATCAGCTGTCTGAATTTGTGTGAAGGAGAAGCGGGGGGGCATGGGCAAGTTGCAGCGGAGGGTGCAGAGTTGGTGGCCGGGGTAGTGGTAGCCAGGTGGAAAGCATGGCCAGCCGTAGCAAAATGCTTGTTGAAATTCTCGATTATTGTAGATTTATCGGTGGTGATAGTGTTTCCTAGCCTCAGTGCAGTGGGCAGATGGGAGGAAGTGCTCTTATTCTCCATGGACTTTACAGTGTCCCAAAACTTTTTGGAGTTAGTGCTACAGGATGCAAATTTCTGTTTGAAAAAGCTAGCCTTTGCTTTCCTGACTGCTTGTGTATATTGGTTCCTAATTTCCCTGAAAAGTTGAATTTTTTGCAGTACGCCACATTGGTTGTGTCTAAGTTAATGGTTTCCTCTTGAATCAGGTCTTACTGGACTGGTTCCAAACAGAATGCTTTTTTCAAATCCAAGGCCTGTTCTTCCTCTAGATTCACCTTGCTGAAAATTGACGTCATTTATTGTCTCCTCGCACAGGCTCTGGATTAGTTTAGTATTTTAGATGATAGTTATGGTTCAATATTGTTTACACTAGCACTGATTAGGAACCCACTCATAGATAAACTGATCCTAGATCAGATTATTGGTTGTTCTAGTGAGATGAGCTATGAGGGAAAAGCTGACATTTTAGCAGATTATAAACTGGGTGGTTCGAGCCCTGAATGCTGATTGGCTGACAGCCGTGGTATATCAGACCGTATATTAAGGGTATGACAAAACATTTATTTTTACTACTCTAATTATGTTGGTAACCAGTTTTATAAAAGCAGTAAGGCACCTCGGGGGTTTGTGGTATACCATGGCTAAAGGCTGTATCCAGGCACTCCGTGTTGCGTCATGCTTAAGAACAGCCCTTAGCCGTGGTATATTGGTTTTGGCGAGGGAAGAGAAGGAGCCACCATGTGTGAGGGACAAAGGAGACGAGGCCAAAACTCTTCTTTCTCCCTCTTTCACCCCCTCTCTCTCATTCTCCCTTTCTCTCTCATTCACAGAGCTAGGCCTAATCCTAATGCTGCTAGCTCACTCCAGTCCTATATTCAAATGCCAGTTGGGGCTGTCTGTCTGACATGACAGCAAGTAGGCATGTTACATGTAGACCCACTACTAATACACACATCATGAACACCCTTGATTATTACATAAACACCCAGTATAGCCCCCTAAATACACACATACTCATATTCACATAATATCCTACGTAGGCCTATGCACTCTGATAATTATATTATATCGCTAATCTACTACTAATCATTCAAAGGTTATTATAGTTTTGTTTTTATATTAGTTTTTATTTCTATTCGTTTTAAGATTTTTATTTGAAATTCAGTTTAGTTTCAGTTAGTTTTCAGATCCACTTTACTAGTTTTTATTTAGTTTAAGTTTATTTAGTTTTTATATTGTTTTGTTTTAGTGTTAGGGACCGAAAGTAGCCTATGCTTGGGAGGCTAGGAGACATTTATGTGTTGTATAGTTTGTGTTTTTGGGGCTGTTATACAGTGTTAGGTTAGGTTAGGTTTAAAGGTAGACTAAGTGAAATGACATTGATGTACAAAGTAAACCGTAGTAGTGGGTCAATTTCCGCAACATCCAGGAGTATTGAAGTGCAAGGCTAAACTTCTCCTCTGTTTTGGTCCAGTAGCTACCATATTGTAGCAGCGTGAAGCACCTGTGCAAATGTACAGTACCAGTCCAAAAGTTTGGACACACCTACTTGAAAAACAAATGATAGTCCCACTATGCCCAAACCAGATGGGATGGCGTATTGCTGCAGAATGCTGTGGTAGCCATGCTGGTTAAGTGGGCCTTGAATTGTAAATAAATCACAGACAGTGTCACCAGCAAAGCACCCCCACATCATAACACCTCCTCCTCCATGCTTTACGGTGGGAACTACACATGCAGAGATAATCCGTTCACCCACACGGCGTCTCAAAAAGACACGGCGGTTGGAACCAAAAATCTCAAATTTGGACTCCAGACCAAAGGACAGATTTCCACCGGTCTAATGTCCATTGCTCGTGTTTCTTGGCCCAAGCAGGTCTCTTCTTATTATTGGTGTCCTTTAGTAGTGGTTTCTTTGCAGCAATTCGACCATGAAGGCCGGATTCACACAGTCCACTCTGAACAGTTGATGTTGAGATGTGTCTGTGACTTCAACTCTGTGAAGCATTTATTTGGGCTGCAATTTCTGAGGCTGGTAACTCTAATGAACTTATCCTCTGCAGCAGAGGTAACTCTGGGTCTTCCATTCCTGTGGCGGTCCTCATGAGAGCCAGTTTCATCATAGCAATTGATGGTTTTTGTGACTGCACTTGAAGAAACTTTCAAAGTTCTTGAAATGTTCTGCATTGACTGACCATGTTGTTTCTCTTTGCTTATTTGAGCTGTCCTTGCCATAATATGGACTTGGTCTTTTACCAAATAGGGCTGTCTTCGGTAGCCACAAATTAACTTTTAAGAAGGTACACCTTTTAATTGAAATGTATTCCAGGTGAGAGAATGCCAAGAGTGTGCAAAGCTGTCGTCAAGGCAAGGGGTGGCTATTTGAAGAATCTCAAATATAAAATATATTTTGATTTGTTCAAGGTGACTAACTCATGAAGCTGGTTGAGAGAATGCCAAGTGTGTTGTGATGTCACGAGAGGCTACACAGCTTTCAGCGGGATTGCTCAAGTAGTGCAAGGAGACCAGGTTCAACCAAAACAAGGATTTTATTAAAGGTCTTGGGAAACTAACGAAAGTATAACACAATACTGTTCTCTGGTGGCTCTTAAGGGTTAACAGTTCAGGGATGTCTCTTCCACATCCAAAATCATAACTCTCCCTCCTCAAATAACTTTTCCCCAGTCTTACTGTCTTCCACGTTGCAGCTAGTGGCCAACCCAGCAAAACGTCCTTCCAAATGTCCCACACGTATTTCCACAGGTGCATATATCCAAAGGTGAGTATTTCCCAAAGGTAAGTATCTCCAAATCCTTATATTCCTCATGGAAGTGGACGTGCAGCACTCTTGTCCTCCAGAGAGCCCAGCTTGGAGACTGTGTCTCTTCACCCCCCACACACTCCCTCAGTGTGTCTCTTCCCTTCCCAAACCTTCAGCTCATCAGCTCCTCATTTGTTTCAGCTGCGTGGGAAGATTGGCCATAGAGGGGTGGAGTTCCCGACCATACCAGCAGATGGAGCCATAGCTGTCTGGGTTTGCAGCCACCTCAGGGGGATGTAACGTCCCTCCAGGACACAGCCTCTCGTGACATCACAGTGTGCAAAGATGTCATCAAGGCAAAGGGTGGCTATTTGAAGAATGAGTAGGTGTGTCCAAACGTTTGACTGGTAGTTTATAACTCTTGTGCAATTTATATCTATAGACTACATTGAGGTTTTTATTTCATTATTTTAGGCTATCTGGCATTAGTGAGTAAGCCTAAGCTTTAGGGCATAACTGTACGCGTGCCAAATAGCCTACACGCCAATTGCCAAATGCTTTTGGGAACGGGTAGAAAAAGTTCAAGTCAATCCACGCAGGCAAAAAGGACAATGTCGGAGTTTAATTCAATAAGAGAAAACCTATGAAAGGAGAGTTGAAAATAAAGAGAAGGGAGGGCCAGAACGGTAGTCTAATGTTTGGGAAAGATTTGGTGAAGTGGTAAAAGAGTATCATAGCAGTGCCGGCTATGTTATGTGTGATGATTGTGAGGCGCTATACAAATTCGAAAGTCACAAGACGGGGACTTCAAATAGGGAAGTTCAAGGGAACTGTAGCCTACTGTTCAGATAAATGGAAACTGAAATCTGGACACTGACTGTTGGTGTATAACCTCTCACATAGTCTTAATATTAACTCCTGCAGAATTAATCATTTCTTGCAGTAGCCTAAAATGATACACCAAATGTGGGCTACATTTTGACATGGAAATAAGAGTGTAGAAATATGATATCTTTCAGCATCTTGAGAGAATGTGAATGCTCAGTTAGATACCGTCTGTAGAGGTGGTATCTTTATCAGCATCATAAAAGCTGATGGTATTTCAACCACATAAAATATGCATCCAAGCAGAACTGTTTCAAGCTTCAAGTTCCTCGGCGTACACTGACAATCTGAAATGGTCCACCCACACAGACAGTGTGGTCAAGAAGGTGCAACAGCGCCTTTTCAACCTCATGAGGCTGAAGAAATTTGGCTTGGCCCCTAAGACCCTCACAAACCTTTACAAATGCATAATTGAGAGCATCCTGTCGGGCTGTGTCACCGCCTGGTACGGCAACTGCACCGCCCGCAACCGCAGGGCTGTCCAGAGGGTGGTGCGGTCTTCCCAACGCATCACCAGGGGCACACTGCCTGCCTTCCAGGACACCTACAGCACCCGACGTCACAGGAAGGCCAAAAAGATAATCAAGGACATCAACACCCAAGCCACTGCCTGTTCACCCCGCTACCATCCAGAAGGCGAGGTCAGTACAGGTACATCAAAGCTGGGACCGAGAGACTGAAAAACAGCTTCTATCTCAAGGCCATCAGACTGTTAAATAGCCATCACTAGCCAACCTCCACCCGGTTACTCAACCCTGCACCTTAGAGGCTGCTGCCCCATATACATAGACATGGAATCACTGGTCACTTCAATAATGTTTACATACTGCTTTACTCATTTCATATGTATATACTGAATTCTATTCAACTGTATTTTAGTCAATGATGCTCGTCCTAATATTTTATATATTTCTTAATTACATTATTTTACTTTTAGATTTGTGTGTATTGTTGTGAATTGTTAGATACTACTGGGTTAAATGTTGCAACAACACTGAATAAAACAATTAATGCTGCAATATGTAACTCTTTGGGCGACCCAACCAAAGTCACATAGAAATGTGAGTAATAGATCTGCCATTGTCATTGGAAGCAAGTCTATGAAGCGGTAGTTCGGTTCTCTGTGCACTATTTCTATGCTTCCTGTTCTTAAGTTTAGTTTTTGCGTCTTTTACTTTAGGTTTTGTAAACCTAAAATACAATATTTTCAGTTATGGAAAATATATTTGACAGCAGTTTAGACTATGCACAATACTTGCTTAATTTGTCAGATAAACTGAAATTAGGCAAACTATTAGAATTTTAGCAACCAGGAAATGCCGGATCTATTTCTGCATAGTGCATCTTTAATAAATGCCCCATGATGGTAGTGACTGCCCATTACTGCTTATTACTTATTAATATTACTTTACTTGAATAAAATATTTGTTTTATTTGATGACTTTATTATTTAATTCCAAGTCATAATTTCATCTCTATAGAGCTGCTGCCTATGCTGTCTGACAAAATCACTATTTTAGTAGTTCTTCAAAGTAAATAAGGTATACTTTTATGACTGCTGAATACCAACTATCAATCACTTAGATCATGTATTTTCAGGCTCGCTAAGCAACTGCTTTCTATCCCTCTCAATAGTGCGATCTCTCTTCTCTCAGTCTCCGTGTCTGCTCCTCCCAGACAGGACAAGTTTAAACGGGCGCAAAATGGATTATGGTCATTGTAGTTCATTAGTAAGTTTAGCACAGAAAACAATGTAGAATATTGGCCTTTTGGAAACTACAACTCCCTACTACATCGCACAGTTCAGGCTTGTTCTGATGTATCTCTACAGAAGCTGCACATTGAGCTCACAGAAAAAAATGAAATGGAATTCAAATAATTGAATCAATGTAGGTCATTATGAAAATGTATGACTCACTAACTGTAAGTCACTCTGGATAAGAGCGTCTGCTAAATGACTAAAATGTCAATGTAAAAATTAGTTGTTTAAAAACCAATAAATCAAAACATTATGTTAATCACTCAGCACTAATAATAACCTTGCACCACACACACACCATCATATAATACAGTAGAGAAAAGTATACTACTGAATTAATAATCACGTCAGGGTTTTTTCTTGATCAAAAAGGGGCTTAGATAGTGGGTGTGGCAATCGGCCTGTCGGCCCATTTTAGAGGCCCCCATTATGGCGGTGTAGAGAAATTTTTGCATTTAAGCCATTTGAGCTGAGATAAAACGTTGCAGCTAATTTGCATCGATTCTACATATTCTTGCATGGATCTGAGGTACAATGTAGCCGTTTTTAAAGCTAATTTCCATAAATTCTATGCATTTTGCCATGGCAAATGCTGTGTTATTTTGCTCAAACATAATAACGAAATCAATACTGCTAAATTCATTGTTTTGCGAATTTTCAATTCTGTCTGACTGTCTAGCTTTTATTTTGGTGTTTGTTAGTTCTCAAAGATGATTTAATAAACAATATGGATCCTTATCTTTTCTACATATTTTATTGTTTTAGTAGTTGAAGTTTACACTGAAAGCGTTTTTACATCCCCCTACTGTGTGGATTTACACCTCGATCACACCGACAGCGTCATTGTGTTTTGGTACACCAGAAGTACATTCATTTCCAATGGAACGCTGCGTTTGCCTTGAAGCATTGCGTTGCAGAGGCAGTTGCCGTGCGTTCTGTGTGGTGCATATGTTGGATTTATCCAACGTATGCATCAAATTTAATGAAATAGTAGCAAAAGGTGAATGTTGAGCTTTTGTTGGACACATATCCAGTAAAATTGTTGGATTATATAATGATAGGTTTGACTGCATAATTTATTATGCAGCATTGATGCAGTGATAAAAACTCCCAATGAAGACATTGCTATTCCTGTCCAACTACTGCTATAGGCTAATTCTGTGATAAGAACCTCCTGACATTTGTTGTGTGAGAAAATCTAATAAAATGCATATCATATTTAATGTGTCACCAGACTGTTGGTATAATACGTAATCAGTGTCATCATTCAAATTAAAAGGTGTTATAGTTTGGTGCGTGCCTGATTTGTTTGCTGGCCATGTTTTTGCCATGGTTATTAAAGTTTGCTGAATCTGAATGTAATTCCAACCCACACACAGGCCTAATATTTTGGGTACTCGAGATGGTTTAGTGTGGTTAGATAATTCCATGTATGTAGGTGAATTTAACTGGCGTCAGTGGCATGTTTGTATGTGCTTGTGTCTGTGTGTGTGTTCATTATGTTTCATTTAGCAGCGGCACAATGCTGCTGCTAAATCCATTGCTGCCACTCCAAAATAAATATTATACGCGCGTGGTTACGTGAGTAACTCTGATATCCGCTCAATGCGGTTGTGACAAACAGTGCCGTTTCTGTTTTATTCCTACTAATGTGGGTCTAACTTTTGAACGGCTGGAGCTACATACCCAACTACATATTTATATGGACAGTGAAGCTGTTTAGTCCCACCAAATGAAGGTACTGTATCATAAGTATTTGGTCAAATTCACTTAGTATATTACATTTATTCAAAAATGTAATATTTAGTTCCATATTCCTAGCACACAATGACTACATCAAGCTTGTGACTACAAACTTGTTGGATGTATTTGCAGTTTGTTTTGGTTGTGTTTCGGATTATGTTGTGCCCAATAGAATGAATGGTACAGTGGGGAAAAAAAGTATTTAGTCAGCCACCAATTGTGCAAGTTCTCCCACTTAAAAAGATGAGAGAGGCCTGTAATTCTCATCATAGGTACACATCAACTATGACAGACAAAATGAGATTTTTTTTCTCCAGAAAATCACATTGTAGAATTTTTAATGAATTTATTTGCAAATTATGGTGGAAAATAAGTATTTGGTCAATAACAAAAGTTTTTCAATACTTTGTTATATAACCTTTGTTGGCAATGACACAGGTCAAACTTTTTCTGTAAGTCTTCACAAGGTTTTCACACACTGTTGCTGGTATTTTGGCCCATTCCTCCATGCAGATCTCCTCTAGAGCAGTGATGTTTTGGGGCTGTCGCTGGGCAACACGGACTTTCAACTCCCTCCAAAGATTTTCTATGGGGTTGAGATCTGGAGACTGGCTAGGCCACTCCAGGACCTTGAAATGCTTCTTACGAAGCCACTCCTTCGTTGCCCGGGCGGTGTGTTTGGGATCATTGTCATGCTGAAAGACCCAGCCACGTTTCATCTTCAATGCCCTTGCTGATGAAAGGAGGTTTTCACTCAAAATATCACGATACATGGCCCCATTCATTCTTTCCTTTACACGGATCAGTCGTCCTGGTCCCTTTGCAGAAAAACAGCCCCAAAGCATGATGTTTCCACCCCCATGCTTCACAGTAGGTATAGTAGGTATGCGATGCAGTGGTCTAAGGCACTGCATCGCAGTGCTAACTGTGCCACTAGAGATCCTGGTTCGAATCCAGGCTCTGTCGCAGCCAGTGTCGTCCAGGGTAGGGGAGGGAATGGCCGGCAGGGATGTAGCTCAGTTGATAGAGCATGGCGTTTGCAACGCCAGGGTTGTGGGTTCGATTCCCACGGGGGGCCAGTATAAAAAATAATATGTATTCACTAACTGTAAGTCGCTCTGGATAAGAGCGTCTGCTAAATGACTAAAATGTAAATGTAAATGTATGGTGTTCTTTGGATGCAACTCAGCATTCTTTGTCCTCTAAACACGACGAGTTGAGTTTTTACCAAAAAGTTCTATTTTGGTTTCATCTGACCATATGACATTCTCCCAATCCTCTTCTGGATCATCCAAATGCACTCTAGCAAACTTCAGACGGGCCTGGACATGTACTGGCTTAAGCAGGGGGACACGTCTGGCACTGCAGGATTTGAGTCCCTGGCGGCGTAGTGTGTTACTGATGGTAGGCTTTGTTACTTTGGTCCCAGCTCTCTGCAGGTCATTCACTAGGTCCCCCTGTGTGGTTCTGGGATTTTTGCTCACCGTTCTTGTGATCATTTTGACCCCACGGGGGTGAGATCTTGCGTGGAGCCCCAGATCAAGGGAGATTATCAGTGGTCTTGTATGTCTTCCATTTCCTAATAATTGCTCCCACAGTTGATTTCTTCAAACCAAGCTGCTTACCTATTGCAGATTCAGTCTTCCCAGCCTGGTGCAGGTCTACAATGTTGTTTCTGGTGTCCTTTGACAGCTCTTTGGTCTTGGCCATAGTGGAGTTTGGAGTGTGACTGTTTGAGGTTGTGGACAGGTGTCTTTTATACTGATAACAAGTTCAAACAGGTGCCATTAATACAGGTAATGAGTGGAGGACAGAGGAGCCTCTTAAAGAAGAAGTTACAGGTCTGTGAGAGCCAGAAATCTTGCTTGTTTGTAGGTGACCAAATACTTATTTTCCACCATAATTTGCAAATAAATTCATTAAAAATCCTACAATGTGATTTTCTGGATTTTTTTTCCTCATTTTGTCTGTCATAGTTTTCGTGTACCTATGATGAAAATTACAGGCCTCTCTCATCTTTTTAAGTGGGAGAACTTGCACAATTGGTGGGTGACTAAATGCTTTTTTCCCCCACTGTAAATAACGGAGTCACTTTTAATGTAAATAAGAATATAATATGTTTCTGAACACTTCTATATTAATGTGGATGCTACCTTGATTATGGATAATCATGAAAGAATCGAGAATAATAATGAGTGAGAAAGTTGGAGGCATAAATATCATAACCCCAAAAAATGCAAACCTCCCGTTATTGGTAATGGTGAGTTAATGGCATGATCTTTGTGCATCTGTACCTTTCTCACTCATGATTATTCACCATTAATTCATGATTATCCGTAATCATGGTAGTATCCACATTACAGAAAATTATGTTACAGATGGTGTCAACATAATTTAATTATCATTCATTTTGGAGTAGAATGTCCTTTTAAAAAGTCACCAGAAGTGACCTCAGTCATTCTACAAAAACATTCTCCCCCCCTGCTAGCTTTGCCACCGCTGCTGAAAAAACTCCTAGGGGGAACACTGATGGCTGTGTGCGTGTTCATTAGGGTTGCTGCTGCACACGGTGGTAAATACACAGCTGTCTCTAGTTGTGTTGATCTGCCACACTGCAGCTGCCTTTTTCCCCTTCATACTGCTCTCTGGTGGGGGATGTGTGTGTGTGTATACGCATGTTTGTGTGCGTTTGTGTAACGGCAGGTTTTTTGGGGGGCCATACTAGGGGGCCAACCCCCAATTTTTTGTAATTTTTTTTGTTGTAATTGTCTAGCACTGACTTTGCTGATAACTACTTTATTGAAGGAACATTACTTGCCAAGACTGTGATATGTGGTTGTCTCACCTAGCTAAGATGAATGCACTAATTGTAAGTCGCTCTGGATAAGAGTGTCTGCTAAATGACTAAAGTTTAAATGATTGGCCTGTTCCCAGTACCACTTGCGGGCTCCAGCCCCCCCCTCCTCTTTCCCTCCCCTTCCTCCTCTTTCCCTCCGTCCATATCTCCCGCTCTCCTCTCTCCAGCAGCAGTCTGTCAGTGTTTTGCAGGGCTCCTGACGTCACTCACCGTTTGCATAGCTATTGTCTTACCCACCGGGCTGCCTACCATGGCTCCAGGATTGCAGTATCTGCTTTCAGCTTTTTTCTCCGGGACAGTCCAGAGAGAGAAATAAACAGAGGACAAGAGGGGGAGAGGACAGGAGGGGGAGAGGACAGGAGGGGGAGAGGAAAGCAAGAGCTAGCTGCAGCAGGCAGGCAGCTCCTTCTGTGTCTGGATTTTAACACACCTTTTCTGTGAAGAAGGATTTCTATTGTTGGAGAGTTTTTTTTCCCTCTCGTGAGGCCCCTGTTCGGTGGCTGGACCGTGTGTGTGTTTTGAGAGCAGTGTGTGTGTGTGTGTGTGTGTGGAGGAAGGCCGTTTAGCGGCTACGGGAGCGCCGACTGAGTGAGCGGAGCATCTGGGCGTCTGAGAGCCAGGGCCGGCTGGCTGCACTGTGTGCTTTGATGACCCCCGCTGTGTAGCTGCCTGCTCAACCCCCCTGCCTCTCTCTCCCCCCCTCCTCTCTCTCTCCCCCCCTCCTCTCTCTCTCCCTCCCCCTCCTCTCTCTCTCTCTCTCTCTCTCTCCCTCTCTCTCGCTCTCTCCCCCTCTCTCCCCCTCTCTCCCCCTCTCTATCTCCATCGCAGCTCCTGGCCCAGCCATGTTTGGCACAGAGTCCTCATGTAAGTACCGTACCGCCATCCTCCAGCCTCGTCTGTCTTTCTCTCTCTCTCTCTCTATGTGGTTTGTTATTGTCTGGTGTAACAGTGTCTGCTCCCTTCATTCTGGGCTGTCCCTCTCCTCCCCTCATCCCTCTCCTTTTCCCCCTCTCTCTGTCCTTTCTGTTGTTCTCCATGTTTCCTTGTGGCAGATTGCTTGGCAAGATGCCGTGAATATTCTCTTTTCGCCTTTCTAAATGGAATCGTTTTGCTAGCTAGACTGAAACAGACACCATTACTGTCTCTTTCTCGCTCTCTCTGTGCATGTTATGTGTGGTGCATTCCACGTGACATGTTTTATAGATGGATGGATGGATCATGATTTTCTACAGTTTGCTTTCAGCAACCTCCTGCCATTGCAGGCAGATCTGTCTCCATCTATCTCCTGCTCAGTCAGGAGACATTGAGAGGGGTGAATGTAGCATGTAGCATTTACACATGCTGAGCTAAGGCATAAAGATGCTACTGCTAGTGAGGCTCTGTGATGGCACCAGTGTCTGGGTGGGTTTTGAGAGGGGTGAATGTAGCATTTCCACGTAGCGTTTCCACATGCAAAAACATAGCATGTAGGCTATGCTATGATCTCTATCTTAGGCTAGATAGATAGCACCAGTGTCTGGGTGGGTTTTGTGTGGGCGGCTCCTCAATGTATACTGTACCCCCCCTCCTCACCCCAATTTTGAGGAGCTGTCACCAAGAATAATGGCGCCAGAGGAGATGTCTGCCGTTTTACGGGCTCCTAACCAATTGTGCTATTGTGTGTGTTCTTTCACGTTATTTGTAACTTATTTTGTACATAATGTTTCTGCCACCTTCTCTTATGACCGAAAAGAGCTTCTGGATATCAGGACAGCGATTACTCACCTCGTACTGGATGAAGATTTTTTCTTTAACGAGTCGGACGCAAAGGATTTACTTCAGACACCCGACAAGGCCCAAATCCCCGTCATTCGCAGGAGAAAAAGATATCGAGGACGTAGGTCGGGGTGCCTTGTAAGGATCCGACGGCGAGTGGGTAATCTGTCTCCACCATCAGTCCTATTAGCCAACATTCAATCATTGGATAACAAAATAGATGAGCTACGATCACAAATATCCTACCAACGGGACATTAAAAACGGTAATATCTTATGTTTCACCGAGTCGTGGCTGAACGACGACATGGATAACATACAGCTAGCGTGGTTTACGCTGCATCAGCAGGATAGAACAGCGGCCTCCGGTAAGACAAGGGGTGGCGGTCTGTGTATTTTTGTAAACAACAGTTGGTGCACAAAATCTAATATTAAGGAAGTCTCTAGGTTTTTCTCGCCTGAGGTGGAGTATCTCATGATAAGCTGTAGACCACACTATTTACCAAGAGAGTTTTCATCTATATTTATCGTAGCTGTCTATTTACCACCACAAACCGATGCTGGCACTAAGACCGCACTCAATGATCTGTATAAGGCCATAAGCAAACAGGAAAATCGCTCATCCAGAGGCGGCGCTCCTAGTGGCCGGGGACTTTAATGCAGGGAAACTTAAATCAGTTTGACCTCATTTCTACCAGCATGTTAAATGTACAACCAGAGGAAAAAAATCTCTAGACCACCTTTACTCCACACACAGAGACGCGTACAAAGCTCTCCCTCACCCTCCATTTGGCAAATCTGACCATAATTATATCCTCCTGATTCCTGCTTACAAGTAAAAACTAAAGCAGGAAGCACCAGTGACTCGGTCAATAAAGAAGTGGTCAGATGACGCAGATGCTAAGCTACAGGACTGTTTTGCTAGCACAGACTGGAATATGTTCCGGGATTCTTCCGATGGCATTGAGGAGTACACCAAAACTGTCACTGGCTTCATCAATAAGTGCATCGATGACATCGTCCCCACAGTGACCGTACGTACATACCCCAACCAAAAGCCATGGAATACAGGCAACATCCGCACTGAGCTAAAGGGTAGAGCTGCCACTTTCAAGGAGTGGGACTCTAACCCGGATGCTTATAAGAAATCCCGCTATGCCCTCCGACGAACCATGAAACAGGCAAAGCGTCAATACAGGACTAATATTGAATCGTACTACACCGGCTCCGACGTTCGTCGGATGTGGCAGGGCTTGCAAACTATTACAGACTACAAAGGGAAGCACAGCCACGAGCTGCCCAGTGACACGAGCCTACCAGATGAGCTAAATTACTTCTATGCTTGCTTCGAGGCAAGCAACACTGAAGCAGGCATGAGAGCATCAGCTGTTCTGGACGACTGTGTGATCACGCTCTCCGTAACCGATGTGAGTAAGACCTTTAAACAGGTAAACATTCACTAGGCCGCAGGGCCAGACGGATTACCAGGACGTGATGTCCGAGCATGCGCTGACCAACTGGCAAGTGTCTTCACTGACATTTTCAACCTGTCCCTGACTGAGTCTGTAATACCAACATGTTTCAAGCAGACCACCATAGTCCCTGTGCCCAAGAACACTAAGGTAACCTGCCTAAATTACTACAGACCCGTAGCACTCACGTCTGTAGCCATGAAGTGCTTTGAAAGACTGGTCATGGCTCACATCAACACCATTATCTCAGAAACCCTAGACCCACTCCAATTTGCATACCGCCCCAACAGATCCACAGATGATGCAATCTCTATTGCGCTCCACACTGCCCTTTCCCACCTGGACAAAAGGAACACCTACGTCAGAATGCTATTCATTGACTACAGCTCAGCGTTCAACACCATAGTGCCCTCAAAGCTCATCACTAAGCTAAGGACCCTGGGACTAAACACCTCCCTCTCCCAGTTCACCCATGACTGCATGGCCAGGCACAACTCCAACACCATCATTAGGTTTGCCAACAACACAACAGTGGTAGGCCTGATCACCGACAACAATGAGACAGCCCATAGGGAGGAGGTCAGACCTGGCTGTGTGGTGCCAGGATAACAGCCTCTCCCTCAACTTGATCAAGACAAAGGAGATGATTGTGGACTACAGGAAAAGGAGGGCCGAGCACGCCCCCATTCTCATCGACAGGGCTGTAGTCGAGCAGGTTGAGAGCTTCAAGTTCCTTGGTGTCCACATCACCAACAAACTATCATGGTCCAAACACACCAAGACAGTCGTGAAGAGGGCACGACAAAGCCTATTCCCCCTCCGAAGACTGAAAAGATTTAGCATGGGTCCTCAGATTCTCAAAAAGTTATACAGCTGCACCATCGAGAGCATCCAGACTGGTTGCATCACTGCCTGGTATGGCAACTGTTCGGCCTCCGACCGCAAGGCACTACAGAGGGTAATGTGTACGGCCCAGTACATCACTGGGGCCAAGCTTCCTGCCATCCAGGACCTCTATACCAGGCGGTGTCAGAGGAAGGCCCTAAAAATTGTCAAAGACTCCAGCCACCCTTAATAAAATAATTTTATTTTATATAGCCCTTCAATCAGCTAATATCTCAAGTGCTGTAAAAGTAAAAAACAAGGTGTAGAAGCACGGTGGCTAGGAAAAACTCCCTAGAAAGGCAAAACCTAGGAAAGAACAGTCATAGACTGTTCTCTCTGCTACCGCACGGCAAGCGGTACCGGAGCGCCAAGTCTAGGTCCAAAAGGCTTCTTAACGGCTTCTACCCCTAAGCCATAAGACTCCTGAACAGTTAATCAAATGGCTACCCGGACTATTTGCATTGTTCCCCCCCACCCACCAACCCCCTCTTTTACGCTGCTGCTACTCTCTGTTTATTATCAATGCATAGTCACTTTAACTCTACCTACATGTACATATTACCTCAATTACCTCAACTAACATGTGCCCCCGCACATTGACTCTGTACCGGTACCCCCTGTATAGTGCCTCGCTACTGTTATTTTACTGCTGCGCTTGAATATATATATTATTATTATTTTTCTTTGTGTTTTTTTTTTTAATCTATTTTTTAATTAACACTTATTTTTCTTAAAACTGCATTGTTGGTTAAGGGCTTGTAAGTAGGCATTTCACTGTAAGGTCTACACCTGTTGTATTCGGCACGTGTGACAAATACAATTTGATTTGATCTGCAGGTGGGCTGCTGTTCCATCTAGTCTCCTTCCCCCCATCACCCCTGTCTGTGTCCCCCATTATCATTATCATGATGCCCCTGAATCTATCAGCATGATGCCACGAGGAATATCCACTGCTCTGATCTAATATAAACTGTTGTGGCCGCACAGTGCCAAAGTTAGGATGCTTATTTTTCTCTCCTGGAATTTAGATTAGAGATTGCGTGCAACAGTCCAGCAGCAAGCAACAAGAGTTATTTTTGTGTTACCGGCTTCCCTGGTTTCTAAACAGGTAGCGGAGTGAAGTACTGAGTCGTGCATTAAAATGCTGCTTCTTCATATCATATCTATCATCTGAATTGAATCTTTTCATTTTACAGAATGTACTACTGGTGGATAAGGATGTTCTGTTATCTATCTGGACATTTGATTTCAACAGTTTGAGTCCTGTTCCGCAGGAGACTCTAAAGGTCGTCCTGACCTGCTGTTGTCCTGAAGACCTTAGTGTAGGTCTGTAGCCAAAAGGTGCACCACCGGAGGGCCATTACCTCATTACCCGCCACTATTAATCAACTGTTACTACAATGCTTAGTCTACCTGGGTGGTTTGTCACAAAGCAGAGCAGAGCTGGGACGATAAACCGAATATTATCGACACCGACCTCTAAAGTAGAGTCAGTTTAGTCAGCCAGCTGTCTACATCAGGGCTCTCCAACCCTGTTCCTGGAGAGCTACCGTCCTGTAGGTTTACACTCCAACCCTGATCTAGCGCACCCGAGTCTAATAATTAGCTGGTTGATGAGCGTTCCTATGGTGAGCATGGTTTCTTCCATTGTTGCATGGCTAACAACAGCAGTGGGCCTGGTTAGGTTTTTACTTTTACTTTTCAGTGCCTGTGGTGGCTGTCAAACACAGGAGGCTCATAATAGTGGCCGGAACGGAGCAAATGGAATAGCATCAAACACTTGAAAACCATGCGTTTTATGTATTTGATACCATTCCACTAATTCTGCTCCAGCCATTACCATGAGCTTGTTCTCCCCAATGAAGGTGCCACCAACAACCTGTGTGGTGTCAAACTATAATTGAACCTACATTCAGACCAATCTCATTACACTTAACAAACCTCAATCAGACACAACACACTTAGGGCACGCACTTAATGCATTGTGAAATCTGTTGTGAATGTATTGTAATGTTTTAAAAATTGTATAACCGCCTTAATTTTGCTGGACCCCAGGAAGAGTAGCTGCTGCCTTGGCAGCCGCTAAAAGGGATCCATCATAAATACACATCAGACACTTCACTTGTGTTTTTAACAACAACAAAAACCCCACTAGCATAAACTACAAATGGACTACATTAACTCCATACAGACTTCAACAACTAGCTCTAGCAGACTAGGTGCACAGCATTGCAGACACAAACAACTAGGCTTACACATCAGACACAACTTACCACACACTTTGTCACAACAAACTACAGTGCTTAGCCTGTAAACAGGTGTATTCGACCCCAGTCAGTGTAACCAGAAACAACGTATCCCCTCCAGACACTTAGGTCCACCATTACCTCCACACATACAGACAGAGCTCATGTTAGGACCGCTATCCCAAAGATTTGTATAACTAAGCCAAGATGTATGGAAAATGTATGCACTCACTAACTGGAAGTCGCTCTGGATAAGAGCGTCTGCTAAATGACTAAAATGTAAATGTAAGATAGACCACAGCCCGTCGTTTCAAATGGGAACAAATGAGTCGTAGTGGGCAGAACAAGCAAGGAGGTGGGCAGAGCCAAGCACGAGCTAGCAAGATCCTGTTGGCGCATTCAGGCATTCATTTGCATATTTCCGTTAGGGAACGCCTACTCTGTGAAGTGCGTGTGTGCAATAACTCAATGCGCCTTTGCACTCCTTCTAAACAATGCAATTTTTTAAAAACTTTGGCAAAGCATAAAGTCTACAAAACATAGTCCACTCTGTTCATAAAATATTATAGTTTTGGGAACAGAAAATCGTATAGAGATCAAATGTTTAATCGATGAGAAAATTAGCAGAATGTCAGCCAAAATCCATCTATTTCCATCTTCTCCCACTGCTGGCCACTGGGCTGCCTCTCACTACCATATTGGTAGTGAGCGGAAACGCCAAGCGGATGCATTGTTCTATCTGTGGCTATCCCCTCCCCCGCATCTCCCCTCCCCCACCAAAATCCACACACACAAGGGTCAGGGAGGAGGTCATTGACCTGGCAGTTTGGTAGCTAACAGGATGACTACACAGACTATATGAGTTGACCATTATATGTAGATTTTTGCACTCTCTCTATGCACACTACATACTTAATCACACTGACACTCCAACACACACTTAACATGCACACACATTTATACTGACTCTACACACCCGCGCACACACACACTCGCATACAATTTTTACGTTGCTGCTATTCTGTTTATCATATATCCTGATGCCTAGTCACTTTACCCCTATACATATCTATCTCCAGTATCCCTGCACATTGTAAATATGGTATTGGAACTGACCCTGTATATAGCTTCTTACTTTCTCCTGTTCTTATTTTTATTTCTCATGTTTTTGTTCTACCTTATGTTATTTTTTGGGCTACATTGATATTGATTACTGCATTGTTGGGTTTGGAGCTTGCAAGAAAGGCATTTCACTGTACTTGAGCTTGTGACATTAAAACTAGAAACATATTAGGTTTGGGTATTGATCTCAGATCCTCTTTCCTGGTTTCATTCCAATGGCCTTTGCACTGCACCGTGTGTAGAGGTTGCTAGGAGAAATGCTCCTACAACTGGTGGAAGTACATAGCAGAGCACCAAAGGAGGCTGAAGGTGCTGGTTGTTGGTTCTGACGGGATGGAGTGGAGCCCGGCCACAGCCACACAGGTCTGACACCCAGGGTCCAAGCCACCTCGCTTTACTCTGCTAGGTCACCTTTTGCCTTTTGCCATCATATTAGACTGAACCACTCAACTGTGATACTTTATAGACCCAGAAAACGAATCTTATAATGGCTTTGTGTGAAGCCATGCGTTTTAAAGGGTTGCGCACATCACACCGAATGCGAATCTCCCATTTCGTCTACCGATCGTTCAGCACGCTGTTGTCGTTTGTGACTGCTGACATTTCCGCCTGGTTTGTTCTCTGTTCGCAAGTACGTTATTGGTGTGTTCCAGCCTTTAGTGGTCATGTGACCTGTAGTTAAAGACCGAGTGCTATGTGTAATTGGTTGATTCATCTCTGCCTCAGTATGCAGCTTTGGCATGAAAACTGCTAACCATATGATATTCAAATCAAATCAAATTTCATTTGTTACATGCGCCGAATACAACAGGTGTAGACCTTACCGTGAAATGCTTACTTACAAGCCCTTAACTAACAATGCAGTTCAATAAATAGTTAAGAAAATATTTACTAAATATAACACAAAATAACAATAACGAGGCTGTGTTAGAATGCCAAGATGAATACCAGTACAATATACTCACATTATAAGATGATGCTCATATGTAGGTCTAGCCTATACAATGTACCTGGCTGGAGTGCACAGTGAGATGACAACATATGAACGATACTTATTCATATGAGAATATAATACGCCTATCACTGCTAAAAATAAGGGTGCCTTATGAGTGGTAGGAACTGATGTTCTCAGGGTTGGGTTTCTGTGGTAACTGCCCACTACTGCTATTTTTGTTTTAGTGAGAAGCTTGGTTGGTAACCAGAACCTGATTGAAGTAAAACAATTTTTTATTTTATATTAAGGCAAATATTTATTCACAAATGGCCTAGATGGTTTTTCAAGGGACTGCTGAGATGAATAGAGCTTTGTTGGACGGTGTTTACTGTTCTAATAAACAATATAGATCACGTTTACCTGTCACTGACAGGTTTCTTTTCAATTACGTTTTACAGTAAAGCACATTGAGGCACACTGGTAATGTGGTGACATGTGCACACTCACACTGATCCAAAGCCAGTTTGCCAGCACAGGTGGATTTACCGGTCGCACTCTTATTCAGTGGAAATGACTTCTCCAGTGAGCTCTGGTCCCTCAGGCTATCTAAACCACCCTCAGGGCTATAGCAGTTCCCCTTATCCTCACGAGCCTCAGTCGGTAAGTCAGTCTGACTAATTGTGGCCTCCATGATATGTGGATGAAATATGGAACGAGAACCACTGTTTTGATGTGGCAAACACCCTGAGCTCTCTTCATGTTGGTGATAGTGAGGGAGCTTGGGTTGCTTTCAAGGACACCGATGTATTAGATGTCCCGCCTTGTGTTTTGAAATGCAAATGCATTCAATTCATTGATGTTGTTCAATCATCTCTCTTCAAGGCATGTTGATTTTTTTCAGAAGAAGTCAAGACAAGCTCAGAGCAAAGGGCCCTTATTGTAGTTGGTTCAGGGGGATCTTATTTAGAAAATCATCACATTCGTCGACATCATGTTCCTTCACTACTGGACCACTGTATGATTTAGACTAATCGCATCAGACATTTAATTACATTGGGCTCTCTGTCTGGCAGTTGTCAGGTTCTTATTAGGCTCTATAGGAGGAAAGGCAACAGAGCAGGTGCTGAATTTGTTTATTCATTCAGTCAATGAAAAGAAAAGAGTGAAACCACACCCACTGCATTCTATTCTCCTATGTGATTTATTGACAATGTTTCAACCACTCAGGTCTTTTATCAGGTCCGGAAAGACAACATCCCATCTCCAAGCCGGTTGAGACATGGCATTAATGGAGTAGCCTATTTCAATTCACTGTCTCTCTCTCTCTAGCTACGTCTTCTAAACGTCTTCTAGTCTCACGTAGAGTCGTTGAGAGGGGTTGTCATGGTTACCTTTTCATGCGGAGGTGAAAGAGCAGCCCACCCCCACATTAAAATGGGAGCTTTTGATTGGTAGAGCCGCTGGTTACAGACCCCCTCCTGATTCTACAGTGTCACTAGAGAGAGGGCAGACTAGTCCTGCATTATGATTGGCCTGGCCAGCTGTCACTCAAATACAGCTGCCTATCACGTGCACAGAAACTGGACTGAGGGCAGTGAGGGGCCCCCCAAGCACATTGTGTGCTGTGTGTGTGCTCTTAGACTGGGTTTTATTGCCTTGACTCTCACTGTGTGCTCTTTGTGTGTGGTTTGATTTTCCTGTGGTGGGTTTCTCTGGCTATGATCACGGCGGATGTCACAGAGAAATGGAAGGTGAGTTATAGCCTACACTATAGCCTGTGTTGTAGCCTACGTAATGTGCATCAGCTTCTCTTTACACAATTGAGTGGGGTGAGATGGGGAGCTCTATTCTGTTGGATTCTCTTTTGGGCTAGGCTCCAGGCTAGGTTAATGACCTTTTGATAGTGTACTGTACTTTCTATTCATGAATTCAACAGTTTGCTCGGTCTGCGGGTGAGCCGAGGGGCTGTTCATATAAACATTAACCTGTACTGTGTGTTTATTTGCACTTGTGCGTGCGTGTGTGGTTTGTCTTTGTGCCCGTGTGTGTTCATACATTGAAGCTAGCTGATAGCTGTGTATACATAAGGACCATAGAGCTAGATTAGAGTATCAGTGTCCCTGACAGTTAGACCCAAATGGCACTCTATTCTCTATATAACGTTTTGGACCAAGGCCTGTAAGGAATAAGGACCGGATTCTGTTGTTGCTGGGAAACACCAGGCTATTCCACTGCCTTATCAATGAACCTGAATGTGAGTCAGTAGGTACATGACGAGGAAGCAAACAGCTCCCTATCTGGTATAAGGTTGAGCCACAGTCAGTACATTCATATTAATGTGTGGGTGGGTGGGGGGGTGACGGATCTCAATACAGGGTTATGTTCATTAGGGAACACTCTAGCAAAAACGTTTTGCAACAGACTACAAAAACGAGTGTTTCTTATTGGCCAGGTAGTCCCATCCTGTTTCAATCTGTATTCTTCCGTTTGGTGCCTAATGAATACAACCACCAGCTCTTGGATAGTCATTTTATCCAGACCATTTCATTTAAATCCCTGGGTGGCCTAATGAAAGCCATAACCCCCACCACCCATGCGTGTGTCTCGCCATCGCCTGGCTGCCATAACAGGTGAGACGATACCCAGCCCACTTCCTGTGCTCCCAAAAGGTCACATAGGTAGTTAAAACACAAAACGGGCCGTGCTGCGGCGGCCGCGGAGCATTCCTAAAAGCCATCCAAGACGGATATGGATGCTAATCAACTCAGCAACTGCAAACATTTGCGCATTACTAGCCAAACCACAGTGACACAAAGTGGGACATTCTAAGCAGAGAATATAGAGAATTGACTCCACACAGAAGCTCTAGTAGTGTCTGACCGACTATATGTGTGTGTCCCTGGGTGTGTGTGTCCCTGGGTGTGTGTGTCCCTGGGTGTGTGTGTCCCTGGGTGTGTGTGTCCCTGGGTGTGTGTGTCCCTGGGTGTGTTAAATTAGCATTATCATTCTGATCAGAACAGTTTCTATTATCATTCTGATCAGAACAGCAGTCACCCGGGTGTCCCATCCCTACTAAAGGGCACATACTGTATCTATTGGTCTGCAATGACATTTCGTTTTTTCCTTGCTAGAATAGCTGTCTTGATTATTAAGCCAGTTTACATTTTCTGTAGACATGGTGCCACCGATGGTGGGCCAGCTAGGCCTTAATGAATTACCAATTTATGCTACCTCATATTTACACTGATGTTACAATGGACTCAATCTCTAACAACAGTAAACATAGTATGAGTGAAGCCCTTATAGTATTGATATTGCAGTGTCATAATGCAACTCAACAGAGCATCCAGGTTTAGGCCTAGGCTTATTTATCACACCTTTTATTTAATTTCATCTGTGCTATTATGATGTTAAAGGTGCCAGACAGACTTGACTCTGCATCCGGTTCTGCAACATTATCGGCAACCTACCTGCAAGGCCTTAATTATAAACTCATGTCATCATTGACATTCTAGCAAAGCAGAATAAACACCACATTTTACACAGGCCTATACGCCACACTACAGGTCTCTTCCTCTCCCATAGTGTGGTCTATGTCAGGTCTGTGAGGCTGTGGTTCCTCCATAATGCCCCCCTCTCAGTAGGAGAGGAGACCCACTCCAGAGGGGTGAATAGGCGTAAGGGGCCCAGCTGCTACTGTGGTAGAGGATGGGCGTGTATGTCTGGTTGAGAGGAGGGCAGGAGGGCTGTCTGAGTGGGATCATTGTCCCAGCCTCTTGCTCTATAACTGGCGGCTTCCTTCTGGAGCAGCATCCAATAGCATCCTGTTATCCCCACTATAACTATATAAGTATTTCTCCTAAAATTAGCCTAATGAGCCTGCCGGCCCTAGCTCTGTTCCCCCCCCCCCCCCCCCCCCCCCACCCCTCCGAAACTAGGCCTAATTGAAACCAACGGAAGGGAAATTGAACGTTTAGGTGGTGTTAACATAATTGAATGTTCACAGGTTTTTCTGCCCAGGAGAAGGGTTACAGCTACACCATACTACCAGGGATGCAGTTGAGCAGTGTTTGTCTACCTTTTTCAACACCACATTCTTGTATACTACAATACCCACAATCCCACAGTGGCCAAAACCCACAGATAACAGCAGCCCTGCCCATCTCGTTATGAGATGATCTGGTTGTAGTGTTGTGGGGATTTGCGTCAGAGTTCTGCATAGGGCTTTAGCCGAGAAGGGGATAGCTGCAGCTCAATATGGTGACCGGAGTATAGGCAAGTGGGTGTCAAAAGGAAAGTAGTGGGCATGTGGAAAGAAGTGGGTGTGTCAAGTGCTCTGCTATAGGTTAGATGGTTTTGATTGAGCAGTGTTTTTCCCCCCCGTTTCTTACCATTCAACTAAATCAAATCAAATCGTATTTGTCACATACACGTGTTTAGCAGATGTTATAGCGGGTGTAGCGCAAAGTTGTGCAAAGTTCCCTAAGAGCTAGTCGCGAGGCCACCATCTTCGTCGGCGCCAGGTGTTGGAGTTCTCACCCTCCGCGAGAGTTTTGACTTCTGTTTTTAAGCCAGAGTCTGAGTCGTATTTTACTGTTAGTTTTACCCAAATAATTGTACATTTTCAGTTATAAAACAGACGATTGTTTATTTTTATTTAAAAGTACTGATGATGGGTGTACTCATGCTTCATGCGTTGTATGCGTGTGCTTACTGTGACGGTCACCCTGATACTAGGCAGCTACTTCCCACGCCTTTGCCAGACAGTAGTGCTTGTCAAGCAGGAGCAAAGGGCATGGTGTCCCGGTGTTGTTGCCGTTCATGCCCTCCCTATTGAGTAAACTGTATGTGCATATATAAAGGTGACATCTAGATGGTTACCAATATTAGTTAGGGTAAGTGTATCCTATGTTAATCATGTGTATGATAGCTACAAATGCGGTCAAATATATTGGCACCCTTGCACTATTCACGCTTCCTTCTAAAATAACATGATGACTAGACCGGGCGTCCGCCATCGCACGGATGTTGATTTTGTCCACCCACACCAGACGCGATCAGGACACGCAGGTTGAAATATCAAAACGAACTCTGAACCAACTATATTAATTTGGGGACAGGTCGAAAAGCATTAACATTTATGGCAATTTAGCTAGCTAATTTGCCCTGGAATATAAACATTGGGTTGTTATTTTACCTGAAATGCACAAGGTCCTCTACTCCGACAATTAATCCACAGATAAAAGGGTAAACTGAGTTTGTTTCTAGTAAAAAAAAAAGTTGGTGTTCACACGTGTAGGCATATTTGTTTGATTTACAACTGCACAGGACCCCCCCCTCCAAAAAAAACAAAAACATTTGAAATTTCTATTTTTCACTTCAAAGTAAAAAATGTCCTGGACTAAATTATTTAAAATGTAAATTAATTTAGTTGGAGGCAAGTGATTCTCAGCAAGTGTACTAAATTGCAGGTGCCTACAGGGTAAAAATAGCCATTCAACCAGTTTTGAAAATAATTAACAGAACATTCTGCTCCATTGCACTCCATTGTAAAGTGCAAGGGTGTCAATATATTTCACTGTATCTGTAGGAGTAAGCGCTGTGACGGCGCAACAAACAGATGTATCTTTATAAGTGCTAATAATCCTTTTATCCACTGTACTTTGTTTTATTTATTTTTATGCAGAAACAGGAAAAAGTGTCACTTCCACTTCCAGTCAGATGCAAATGTATTTTAATATAGCGGCACTTTCAGTCAGCTCTGATGAAAGTAGACTGACCGAAAGCTCCGCTATATTAAAATACATTTGCATCTGACTGGAAGTGTGCGGACACTTTTTCCTGTTTCTGCATTTTTGCTTCCAGTACCTTCATAAATCAGCTTTGGGTGTGCAGTAGATTCAGCCTATTATCTACACATTGTTTATGCATACATGTGTATAGATCAGTAGTTCCCAACCTTTTTTGGTACCACCAACTGAATTTTGCTCTGTGCGGAGAACCCCTGAAGTACCCCCTTGTGTGCATTTAACCAGTAGGCCTAAGGGAACCACTGGTATAGATGATGTAATGCATTATAAATGACACCTGTACCATGTTTGACTGATTTGTTTTTAGTGTCTCAAAACTCAATTTGAGTGGTCCACAATGTGGTTTGTAAAAAATCAGTACTTTGTATTATTATATCATTGTGGAGTGACACTTAAATACATTTTCCTAACTTTAACTAACTCAAACCACTGTTCTGATGTCCCCTGTTCCGTGTTGCAGGACTTTCTTTGTTCTTGGAGAAACATGTGTTGCATTAAAATTGTGTGTAAAAGCCTTTGAATTCCTGGAATCCTGGAATATGGGCTAATTACTGGGGTAATCATTGTAGCTGTATTGTTTCTAATGCCATGGTGGTGTGTAATATTAACGACGTTGTGTTTCTGTGTCACCTCTACAGTAAGCATGTTTCTGAACACCCTAACCCCCAAATTCTACGTGGCTCTGACGGGGACATCCTCCTTGATATCAGGACTCATACTGGTAAGTTGATAATATTATATTCATATTATGCCATTTAGCACATTTATCCAAAGCGACTTACAGCAAATGTTCTATTTATATTGACAAGATAGTCGAGTGACCGCTCTAACAAGGGAAATGCATGTCCTCAAAGATGTAAGGCAGGTGGGAGGAGGCGAGATCAGGTGGGACTATTCTAGCCAATGAGAGGGCAGATACACGTGTCAACAACAGGCACAACTCCGATATAAAGTCGTCGACATTGCCAAAATGCCACGTGCGTCCACTTTTATATAAGTGCATTCATAACAACCTAAAAATTACAAAACTTCTATTCGATCAAATAAACCACACATAGCATATTAGCATTACATTTCTGTTGGCCAAATTCAACTGATTGACCTCCATACAAAGATTGGACAGATTTTGGGTAGAGTAAACCCCTCGCGTCACCTCTTCCTCTCAGCTTACAGTACAGTGAGTGCATACATTTTAGTATTTGATAATATGCCATTTAGCAGAAGATTTTATCCAAAGCAAGCGACTTACAGTACAGGGAGCGCATAGCCTACACTACACTTAAATATTATGTGATGCCAGTGGGAATGTGTCCCCCAACACTGGTGTTGCTATAGACATGCTCTTACCAACTGAGCCACACAGGACCACCAAGTTGAGCCCTCGTTTGTCTGTTGTACAGTGAGAGTGAACTGTGCTACAGTGGTCATTCTTCCAAAGAAAATACAAATAGAAAAAAAAGATAGCT
Source organism: Coregonus clupeaformis (assembly GCF_020615455.1). Taxonomy (NCBI): domain Eukaryota; kingdom Metazoa; phylum Chordata; class Actinopteri; order Salmoniformes; family Salmonidae; genus Coregonus; species Coregonus clupeaformis. The sequence goes on from NC_059210.1 coordinate 14,180,294, forward strand.
ACAATAGCTTTAGCTAGCGAACCTCATTCCTCTCCGTGGGTTGGCCAGTTTGTTTAGTTGCCTGGTAACGACGATGAGTCTCACAGGCCTCTTAAGCCTTCATTGTGTCCTATGAATAATTACAGTGGATATGAGATTATATGTGCGTGGACTGTGAGGTATTAAAATACAGATGGATTCCTGTTATATTCATTACAGTCAGTTGAGATTAAGACGGTTAGGTAATAGGGCTTTACCAGGACTAGAAGTCATGTAGACAAGGCAATACCAGCTGTGGATGACTTTCCAGACACAAACAGTCAAAGAGGGTGTGTGTGTGTGTGTCAATGTTGAAATAGAGTTGCATATTGGACCCTGTCTTGATTAGGCAATGCTAAAAGAGAAAAATGTAAGAATGTGTACTATGTGTGCACACATCTCTGTGCAGAGTTGTGGATGGATTTAATTTAATATTTAAAGAGCATTAGGGCTCTTCAGAAATGAGAAATCCTGTGCTAGCCTGTGTTAAATTGCACTTAGTGGCATGATACTAAAAATCAAAGACCCTCTAAGTCAAAGACAGTCCTATCAAACCTAACAGTGGTATGAGTGATGTAGCCCAAAGGGCATTCAACTAAATCGACACAGCCCTAAAGACAGATTGAAATAGATCACACATACCAATTATACAGTAACATATGTTTTCTCTATGGTCCTGACCTTACTGAATCCTCCCTGAATGAACTGCCTCGTGTCGGTCTCCTGTCAGATTTTTGAGTGGTGGTACTTCAGGAAGTACGGTACTTCCTTCATCGAGCAGGTGTCAGTGAGCCACCTGCGCCCTCTGCTGGGCGGCGTGGACAACAGCTCCCCAACCAACTCCAACAGCAGTAACGGAGACGCAGACTCCAACCGACAGAGTGTGTCCGGTAAGACTCAGAGATTTACTATATGGGTAGAGTATTCACTAGATATATAGAGCATGTACTAGATATAGAGTGTTAGCTAGATGGAGCATTTAAAAACTAGATAAATCATTCAGTGAGCGTTCACCAGAGCATTTATTGTCAGTGACCCAGCTCTACAGTGAACTGGCCATTAACGAGAGTACCTTATTGTTCGCCCCTGTGCTAGAGCATTTACTACAGCCAGATGGAGCATATTGTTGTCCCCCAAGATGTCCCCCAAGGCTGTGGATCTGTCGCGGTTCGTTCGTACGTTAGTCCCACGCGATATCTCAGACAGCACTGTGCCGATTTTGAGGAAACTTGGGTGAATGATGCATCTTGCCATAGAGATCCGGCATCATTCGTGTGGGACGACATGTTTATTGTTGCCTTGTTTGTAGAAGAATAGAGACACAACCCAGCTCATTAACAGAGATACCAGATAGAGAATTTACCATAGAACTCTTCTTTGTTTTGCCTACACACTTGATTAGAGCATTTAGGCCTACTACAGCCAAATAGAGCATTTAGTAGCATAGAGTGCCTTATAGTTCGCTCCCACACCAGTGAGAAATCCAATGTGTGTGTGTTTTTGTTTTCGTTGGATGAAATGGAATTATCTGAGCTGTGTTGAATCAACAAGGCATGATTGGTGAAATTGCTTTAGAATCATTTGCTGTTGTAATCCCTGTGTCTGGGAAAGGAGGGTGATTGGAGACTGGCTAGTGATGATGACTTGTGGATTTGGGATGCAGTCTGGTAGTACTGACCTGAAGTTTACAGAAGCAATTAAGTTGCCTTACTGTAGTGTCATTTAGTGTAGGAATTTCATGACGTACACTTCATCCCTAGTACACTTAGGAGTCTACTTTGTCGGATACGCCTACAAACCATCCCTAACAATGTCTTCCTCCTCTTGGTCCCTCAGAATGTAAAGTATGGCGAAATCCACTGAATTTATTTCGAGGGGCGGAGTATAACCGGTGAGTCACATGATCCCTCGCCCCTTCTCTCCTCCTCACTTTCCTACTCCTTTTCTCACCCCCCTCTCACCCCCTCACTCACCCCTTTTTCTCTCTCCACATCTCCTCGTTCATGTTCTTCCCTCCTTCCTTCTCTCTCTCTCACTCACTCAGTCACTCACTCACTCACTCACTCACTCCCTGGATAGTTTGTAGTAATGGCTGGGTCTAATATGGTGTCAACAGGCTGAGAGAATCCTTGCCTCACCAGGAGCCCATCTTATTAGATCACTGCTGCCTAGTTCCTCCTCAACAATTTTTGCCACCTCCCTTTTCTCTATTGCTTTTCTCTCTCCACTTTCTCTATATCTTTCTCTCTCTCTCTCTTTCATTCTAGCTCTCTCTACCTCTTTCTGTCTCTCTCTTTCATTCTAGCTCTTTCTACCTCTCTCTCTCTTTCTCTCTATCTTTCTCTCTCTCTCTTTCATTCTAGCTCTTTCTACCTCTCTCTCTCTTTCTCTCTATCTCCCCCCAGACTTTTTGTAGAACCATGAAAATGACATTAACTGTGTGTCTACCAGGTATACGTGGGTGACGGGCCGAGAGCCACTCACGTATTACGACATGAATCTCTCGGCACAAGACCACCAGACCTTCTTCACATGCGACTCGGACCACCTCCGGCCAGCCGACGCCAGTAAGGAACCTACACACATCAAACACATCACACACATCACCCAGAGACACACACACACCACACACACTATCGATCTCACCCCATCTCCAGGGAGGTGTGATTCATGTTCACAGGTAGTATCATTACCTCTCTGACCTCAATAACACTTACTAATGTGTGCATGTGTGTGTTTTTAGTCATGCAGAAAGCGTGGAGAGAGAGGAACCCACAGGCACGCATCTCTGCTGCACACGAAGCCCTGGAACTAGAGGAGTGAGTAGTTACTTATTTCACCTACAGAGATACTGTATCGTGCTGTGTAACATGGTTGGCCTCAATTCACTCACGCATTACTTGTAAATATCCTATTATTTTTCTATGAGGAATCTTCTATGAGGACTCTTCAAGTAGAATTTCAATTCCTCAATTGAAGTGGTATCAACCCCACCTGTATACTGTTGTACAGTTGAAGTCTGAGATTTACATACACTTAGGTTGGAGTCATTAAAACTCGTTTTTCAACCACTCCACAAATTTCTTGTTAACAAACTATAGTTTTGGCAAGTCGATTAGGACATCTACTTTGTGCATGACACAAGTAATTTTTCCAACAATTGTTTACAGACAGATTATTTCACTTATAATTCACTGTATCACAATTCCAGTGGGTCAGAAGTTGACTGTGCCTTTAAACAGCTTGGAAAATTCCAGAAAATTATGTCATGGCTTTAGAAGTTTCCGATAGGCTAATTGACATCATTTGAGTCAATTGGAGGTGTACCTGTGGATGTATTTCAAGGCCTACCTTCAAATTCAGTGCCTCGTCGCTTGACATCATGGGAAAATCAAAAGAAATCAGCCAAGAACTCAGAAAAGAAATTGTAGACCTCCACAAGTCTGGTTCATCCTTGGGAGCAATTTCCAAACGCCTGAAGGAACTACGTTCAACTGTACAAACAATAGTACGCAAGTATAAACACCATGGGACCACGCAGCCTTCATACCACTCAGAAAGGAGACACGTTCTGTCTCCTAGAGATGAACGTACTTTGGTGCGAAAAGTGCAAATCAATCACAGAACAACATCAAAGGACATTGTGAAGATGCTGGAGGAAACAGGTACAAAAGTATCTACAGTAAAAGGAGTCCTATATCGACATAACCTGAAAGGCCGCTCAGCAAGGAAGAAGCTACTGCTCCAAAACCGCCATTAAAAAAGCCAGACTACGGTTTGCAACTGCACATGGGGACAAATATCGTACTTTTTGGAGAAATGTCCTCTGGTCTTGATGAAACAAAAATATAACTGTTTGGCCATAATGACCATCGTTATGTTTGGAGGAAAAAGGGGGTAAGTTGCAAGCCGAAGAACACCATCCCAACCGTGAAGCACGGGGGTGGCAGCATCATGCTGTGGGGGTGCTTTGCTGCAGGAGGGTGGTGCACTTCACAAAATAGATGGCATCATGAGGAAGGAAAATTATGTGGATATATTGAAGCAACATCTCAAGACATCAGTCAGGAAGTTAAAGCTTGGTCGCAAATGGGTCTTCCAAATGGACAATGAACCCAAGCATACTTCCAAAGTTGTGGCAAAATGTCTTAAGGACAACAAAGTCAAGGTATTGGAGTGGCCATCACAAAGCCCTGACCTCAATCCTATAGAAAATTTGTGGGCAGAAATGAAAAAGCGTGTGCGAGCAAGGAGGCCTACAAACCTGACTCAGTTACACAAGCTCTGTCAGGAGGAATTGGCCAAAATTCACCCAACCTATTGTGGGAAGCTTGTGGAAGGCTACCCGAAATGTTTGACCCAAGTTAAACAATTTAAAGGCAATGCTACCAAATACTAATTGAGTGTATGTAAACTTCTGACCCACTGGGAATGTGATGAAAGAAATAAAAGCTGAAATAAATCATTCTCTCTACTATATTCTTAAAATAAAGTGGTGATCCTAACTGACCTAAGACAGGGAATTTTTACTAGGGTTAAATGTCAGGAATTGTGAAAAACTGAGTTTAAATGTATTTGGCTAAGGTGTATGTAATTTCCGACTTCAACTGTATATACAGCCTGGCTGAAAAGTGTGAGATGCACATAAATATTCACATCGTCTTTCAGGATACTTTTTTTAGGGGTCAACGGCATCACAACTTATTCTCCTTTGTGCTTAGTGTGGGGTCTTCCCCTGTTTCTCCCTCCAGCTATGTTGTCTTCCTCTGCTGTGTCGTCTTCCCCAAAATTCTCTTCACTCTTTTCTAATTTGTCTTGTCCTCTCAGCTGTGCAACAGCGTCCATCCTGCTGGCAGAGGAGGAGGCCACCACCATCATGGAGGCAGAGAAGCTCTTCAAACAGGCCCTGAAGGCAGGAGAGGGCTGCTACAGACGCAGCCAACAGCTTCAATACCATGGGGCACAGTACGAAGCACAGCACAGTGAGTAGAGTACACACACACAGTCAAACACACACACACAGTCAAACACACACACAGTCAAACACACACACAGTCAAACACACACACAGTCAAACACACACACGGTCAAACATACACACAGTTAAACCTACACACACAAAGTCTAAAGAATACGCATGCACCTGGTTAGACACACACTCTCAAACACTTACATATATGCAAATCAATCTATTAGTGTGTGTGTGTGCACAGGTGTGCGGATGTGTCTGAGTTTGTATGTACGCATGTGTGTGTCCATGTGTGTTATACCAGCTAAAATAACTTTGCTGCTGTGTTTCTCTCAGGAAGGGACACCAATGTTGTGGTGTACATTAAGAGGAGACTGGCCATGTGCTCTAGAAAGCTGGGCCGAACCAGAGAAGCTGTCAAAATGTTGAGAGACGTAAGTACAGTATACGCCAAGCCGTCAGGAGGTTACGGACCAATCCCCAATCCTACTGTAGCTCCCACTGAAGTTGATTTGTCTGTTAGACCAGCATTGATGTCGGGGGGGACTACAGTAGTGACTTTAGTAAAAGTTAGGATTTGCCCCATTTTTACATGCCAATGTTTTCAGTCACTATACATTTTCTATGATAAATGTAACAAAAACATGTAACGAAACAACAGTGGCGGCAGGTAGCCTAGCGGTTAAGAGCTTTGGGCCAGTAACCGAAAG
>NC_059210.1:14203490-14283490 GCF_020615455.1 Coregonus clupeaformis
CCCTTCCCCAGAGCTGTGCCTCGACATAATCCTGTCTCAGAGCTCTACGGACAATTCCTTCGACCTCATGGCTTGGTTTTTGCTCTGACATGCATGTCAACTGTGGGACCTTATATATACAGGTGTGTGCCTTTCCAAATCATGTCCAATCAATTGAATTACCACAGGTGGACTCCAATCAAGTTGTAGAAACATCTCAAGGATGATCAATGTAAACAGGATGCACCTGAGCTCAATTTCGAGTCTCATAGCAAAGGGTCTGTTTTAATTAATTATTATAATTAATCCATTATAGAATAAGTCTGTAACGTAACAAAATGTGGAAAAAGACAAGGGGTCTGAATACTTCCCGAATGCACTGTACACGGGGTACCAGTACTGAGTCGATGTTCAGGGGTACGAGATAATACAGTGTTTGTTTGTGTGTGTGTGTATATACAGTGTGTGTGAATAAAGTATGTACAGTGTGTTGATGCTCTCTATCTGTATCTCTCATGTGGAAGCAGTGTTTCATGAGGTGTCGGTATATCCTAAGAAGGAGCTGCCATTCTTCATCCTGTTCACGGCTGGTCTCTGCTCCTTCACCGCCATGCTGGCCCTGCTAACACACCAGTTCCCCGAGCTCATGGGAGTCTTCGCTAAAGCTGTGAGTCTCCTGCACTGGTCGCTTTCACACACGCACACAAACCAGTTCCCTTTCTAAGCCATGTCCCCATCCCCAATAAGGTTCTTTTCATTCAGATTCTTCATAAGGTGGCCATTCATTTTGTTGCGATCTGCCGAAATGTCCTCCTGTACAGTAGTTGTCATCGGGCCATTTTGGTTTTGACTGTAACAACCATAGATTTGCCTTTATCTGAAGTCTGGATGACCGGAGACTAGGCAAGCTCTATACAAGTTGATGCAAGATCCTATATCAATGCAAGTTCTTGTAGATCAGTGGTGATGCAGGGAAGGAAATACGGAAAGGAAGCAGCTTCAAACTATTGAATCCACCCCCTAGAACCTACACAGGCCCGCCCCTATCTGCCAGTGGAGGGCATTCTCCTCTACGTGATGTTCTTCCTCAGCAGGCCTGTGCTGTCTGATGTCACTCCCCTGGAATGTGCGTGAGCTCATCTCTGTGCTCTGTGCTCCTGGTGTGACTCTATCAGCAGCTACCATCTCCTCTGCAGGGGCTTGCTCTGCTCTGTTCTGGCCCTGCACAGTTTTAGTTGGGTGCTGCCTGCGGAGAGCTGATGACACACACACACTTTAAATGCTTTATTTGAATCCAAAAATCACATTACAGTCGAGAATGATTCAAACATTTCAAAGGTCACGGATATCTGGACACAGAAAGCACCTTCTCCATACAGCTAGGCTGCCCATGAGCGCTACTATGGCGCAGTACCTCGCTAGCTGCTTTGCCTTTGTCCTATGCAGGCCTGCAATCTGAAGGCCACGTACTGTCAGCCTCATAACCAAGGCTGTTTAGGCGTGATATAGTCTGGTATTTCAGCAACTTATCAGCAAAGGTATGGTCAGACACACACACGAAGACAAACTAATCAGCACCTGGTTTACCTGCTAGGGTAGAGGCACAGTTCCTCCCTTCCTTAAAGTAACTGATCTAATATGATTGAATGGATGAAAGCATGACTTGCCTTTCACCTATCGAATCATGTCAGATCAGTGGGTTTTCCCAAGGGAAGACGGAAGGAAGTAAAGGTGCATCTTCAAAGCATTGGACAGTGCCTCTCTCTCTCTTAGCGTGTAAACAAGGCGCTTGTTCCACCTTTCTCTATCTCTCTCTATCTCTCCCTGACAGCCTTTTATCTGCCATCAGACAAAGCCAAACCTCTATCACCCTCAATCCCTCTGAGGGAGCCCCTATCCCCCACACCGCATGTTGCCAAAACACATCAGAGAGGAGAGATCGAGGGGGGGGTGAACAGAAAGAGGGGGAGCAAAAGAACATCAGAGAAAGAGAGAGAGTGGAGAAGGATGAATGGGAAATGAATGGGGAGTTGACAGAGAGTCCACTACCACTCTTAGGGGTTAGAGCACAGTCAGTAGTCAACATACCTGGGAGACATGTTCCGGTTCTGCCCCATTGAGCACAGTACCTAAACTGGCATGCTATGGTGCTCCTATCATGGTCCTCTAGCTAACATTTGAGGCCAACGACAACCCACAGTACCTACCTTGAAATGTGCAGAGCTTCAGTAGAGATGGCTACATTCTCAACTGGAACGTTATGGTGCTCCTATCATGGCCTCTCAAATGCTCACTAGAGGATCATCTACATACAGTACCTTGACATTTTCAGAAATAAATCTGGTTGCAATGGTTCCACTAGGAATTGGTATGGTGTGTGTGTGAGAGTTCATGTAATGTGTTCTAACATCCTCTCTCTCTGTCTATTTAGTTTCTTAGCACCCTGTTTGCTCCTCTGAACTTCATCATGGAGAAAGTGGAGAGCATCCTGCCATCCAGTCTGTGGCACCAGCTCACACGCATCTGATTGTGACCGGCCCAAACCGGCCCCAACTGGACTAGACTGAACCAGACTGACTGACACACCCTTTGTGCCAAAATCATGGATTAGACGGCCAGAGTGGATGGAATGGAATAGAAGAGAAAAGGGAAACATGGAATTCTGAATCGGTTTTGACTTTATTTGATATGTTACATTTTGTTTTTAAATCTCGAGTAAAACTGTTTTTTTTGTTGTACAAAAAAAGGTGATCAATTGCCATCATTAAAAAAGTGAAAAAAATACCAAAAGAAAAGAAAAGGACTGTGTATTGCTGCAACTTCTACTACGCCAATTTGATTTTGATTGTCAAGCATATCAAAACTGTAATAAATATTCCCGTGGGCCATGGAACATAGCTGGCGGTCAGGTGACTAAACCATGTCTTGTAACTGGCTGGTTGAGGACAGGGGTGTGTGGTCAGGTCTGCTATCAATTTCCAACAGTTTCCATAAACTATACACTAAACGTTCTTTTAAATTACATAAAGTTTGTATTTACATATACATTTTTTTTGAATACATTTCAGATAAACTTTTTTTTGGTACTCGAGAAAGAGTAAATAAATATAATGGAATGTGAGGGAAAAACAAAATGAGATTGTAAAAAGGTGTTCTTGGAATAGCCTACAGGGGGTGTCAAACCCTGATGCTTCTTAGTCAGGTGCAAGTCAGACTGATTTGGCGCTATGTCCAAAATGCACCCTATTCCCTATTTAGTGCACTACTTTTGATCAGGGCCTGCATAGGGCTCGGGGGCTCTGGTCAAAAGTAGTGCACTATAGAAAATGGGGTACCATTTCAGACCAACTCTGTGCAAGCGATTGGTTGGTGGTATAGTGGTGCACTGTGGTCATGTCTGGGCCTTGCAGGTGTGCACGTCCACCTCTTGGCTGCAGTCCCGGCAGTGCACGGCGCAGCACCAGTGGAACTTGCACTCACACTTGGTGGTGCGGCTGACGCGTGTTGTATCGTAGCCCCGGCCGCAGCACATAACCTCGCAGCTGTCCACACCGCGAGACGTCCGGTTGCACACCCGCCCTCCCGTCCCCACCGAACCTGGCGAGGGAGAGAAATTAATAATCAACTCAAAATCAAATCCCCATCCAAATCAGAAGAGACACATTCAGGGTATGTACCTGTTCCACACTCGTATATATTCTGCCTGTATATTGAGTCAGTAATTCCTGAAGCTTTTTTACCTTGTGACCCACATACAATCCTTTTCAAATGTGCTTATAATATGCCAAATATACTAAATCTAATCTTTAGCCGCAATAGAGTGATTGTTGGCAAACAGCGGTCTAAGCCCCACTACCGTACATCACTCCAATAGAATACGGTGTACTCAATCTAAACTGGACAGAGACGGTGAGCGATGGATGGGGGAGGGGGAGAGAGAGAGTGAAGGATAAGAGGATGCACGGAGGCAGGATGGCAGAGAGATGAGAGATTGATGATAGGAGCCATCAGCTGGTGCTCAGGCTCTTCATCAGGTGTTCATTTTACACCCTGGCTGGCACACACTGTCTCACACACAGTCTCACTGTCTCACACACTGTCTCACTGTCTCACACACAGTCTCACTGTCTCACACACAGTCTCACTGTCTCACACACTGTCTCACTGTCTCACACACAGTCTCACTGTCTCACACACAGTCTCACTGTCTCACACACAGTCTCACTGTCTCACACACAGTCTCACTGTCTCACACACAGTCTCACTGTCTCACACACAGTCTCACTGTCTCACACACAGTCTCACTGTCTCACACACAGTCTCACTGTTTCACTGTCTCACACACTGTCTCACACACAGTCTCACTGTCTCACACACTGTCTCACACACAGTCTCACACACTGTCTCACACACAGTCTCACTGTCTCACACACAGTCTCACTGTCTCACACACAGTCTCACTGTCTCACACACTGTCTCACACACAGTCTCACTGTCTCACACACAGTCTCACTGTCTCACACACTGTCTCACACAGTCTCACTGTCTCACACACAGTCTCAATGTCTCTCTCACTGTCTCACACACTGTCTCACACACAGTCTCAATGTCTCTCACACTGTCTCATACACTCACTGTCTCACACAGTCTCACTGTCTCACACACACTGTCTCACACACAGTCTCACTGTCTCACACTGTCTCACTGTCTCACACACAGTCTCACTGTCTCATACACTGTCTCTCACACTCACTGTCTCACACACACTGTCTCACACACAGTCTCACTGTCTCACACACTGTCTCACACACAGTCTCACTGTCTCACACACAGTCTCACTGTCTCACACACTGTCTCACACACAGTCTCACTGTCTCACACACTGTCTCACACACAGTCTCACTGTCTCACACACAGTCTCACTGTCTCACACACTGTCTCACACAGTCTCACTGTCTCACACACAGTCTCAATGTCTCTCTCACTGTCTCACACACTGTCTCACACACAGTCTCAATGTCTCTCACACTGTCTCATACACTCACTGTCTCACACACAGTCTCACTGTCTCACACACACTGTCTCACACACAGTCTCACTGTCTCACACTGTCTCACTGTCTCACACACAGTCTCACTGTCTCATACACTGTCTCTCACACTCACTGTCTCACACACACTGTCTCACACACAGTCTCACTGTCTCACACACTGTCTCACACACAGTCTCACTGTCTCACACACAGTCTCACTGTCTCACACACTGTCTCACACACAGTCTCACTGTCTCACACACTGTCTCACACACAGTCTCACTGTCTCACACACAGTCTCACTGTCTCACACACTGTCTCACACAGTCTCACTGTCTCACACACAGTCTCAATGTCTCTCTCACTGTCTCACACACTGTCTCACTGTCTCACACACAGTCTCACACACAGTCTCAATGTCTCTCACACTGTCTCACTGTCTCACACACACTGTCTCACACACACTCTCACTGTCTCACACTGTCTCACTGTCTCACACACAGTCTCACTGTCTCATACACTGTCTCTCACACTCTCACTGTCTCACACACACTGTCTCACACACTGTCTCACTGTCTCACACACTGTCTCACTGTCTCACACACACTGTCTCACACACAGTCTCACACACTGTCTCACACACAGTCTCACTGTCTCATACACTGTCTCTCACACTGTCTCACCTACTCTCACTGTCTCACACACACTGTCTCACACACACTGTCTCACTGTCTCACACACACTGTCTCACTGTCTCACACACACTGTCTCACTGTCTCACACACTGTCTCACTGTCTCACACACAGTCTCACACACACTCTCTGTCTCACACACTGTCTCACACACAGTCTCACTGTCTCATACACTGTCTCTCACACTGTCTCACCTACTCTCACTGTCTCACACACACTGTCTCACACACTGTCTCACACACACTGTCTCACTGTCTCACACACACTGTCTCACTGTCTCACACACACTGTCTCACTGTCTCACACACACTGTCTCACTGTCTCACATAGTCTCACACAGTCTCACTGTCTCATACAGTCTCACTATCTCACACACTGTCTCACACACACACACACATATACACACCGTCTCACTAACACACAGTCTCACTGTCACACACATACACACACTCCTGCACCTCTTCTCAGAGTGAGGACACTGTGCAAGGGAGTCTGGCAGGCTTATTAGACTCCCAGAAATCATCCCATAATACAATTACACCATGAACGGTTAAATAAATAGTCAATATTGATCTTGAGGCCTCAACTCAAACCTCAATGGGGTGCATCTCAATAGTCTAAAGTAGCTTCCTTTCCTTATCTCCTCCTTCCTCTGCACTAAGGTGAAAACCCTGGACAGGTGAAGGTGAATGTCCTGACTTAAAGAGGCTAGCTAGGAGTCGATTTGGGATTGGGAACAGATCATGTCTGTTCTAGGCAGCATATTTATATGCCCCTCTATGCTCTCTTTCTCTCCCTCATCCCTCCCTCCCTCCCTCCCTCTGTCCATCCGTCTCCATCTGTTCCTCACTGCGGAGAGAGAGAGAGGTAGAAAAAGAGGGCGAGCAGCCAGGTATTGTCTGGGCACGACGAGACTCCGCCCCCTCCCGACAATGTGTCCGCCCCTCCGTCAGTCACGGTATGCTGCACAGCTAGGGTTGACATCAAGGACAGACTCCACCCCCCTTCTCTCTCTCCCTCTCGTTCTCTCCCTCTCTCTCCTTCCTCTCTCTCTCTCTCGCCTTCTCTCTCTCTCTCGATCTCTCTTCTCTCCTGGCGTCTGCTTATTGAATTAAGATGAGGGGGTGCCGAGAGATGAGTTTAGCACCTGAGCCTCCATGGGGCCGAGGGAAATTGATTTCACACTTTGGAGAGACACAGGGGGGTGCAGTCTCTACAGTATCTGTCTCCCAGCGCTGTGTGTGTGTGTGTGTGTGTGTGTGTGTGGATGTGTGTGTGTGTGTGTGTCGTCCAAGATGACTGGAGCCAATGTCTGTGGAGAGGAGGTTCTCACGAGAGGGGCCATGATCAGTGAGCTCACCATGCTTCCATGTATACAGCCCATAAAGGCCCTTCATGCACTGGAACTGTACTGTACAAATCAGTGTTCAAAACAGGACTGTACTGTACGAAACAAACTCTTCAAAAGAGGACTGTACTGTACGAAACAAACTCTTCAAAACAGGACTGTACTGTACGAAACAAACTCTTCAAAAGAGGACTGTACTGTACGAAACAAACTCTTCAAAAGAGGACTGTACTGTACGAAACAAACTCTTCAAAAGAGGACTGTACTGTACGAAACAAACTCTTCAAAAGAGGACTGTACTGTACGAAACAAACTCTTCAAAAGAGGACTGTACTGTACGAAACAAACTCTTCAAAACAGGACTGTACTGTACTGAAACAAACTCTTCAAAAGAGGACTGTACTGTACTGAAACAAACTCTTCAAAAGAGGACTGTACTGTACGAAACAAACTCTTCAAAAGAGGACTGTACTGTACGAAACAAACTCTTCAAAAGAGGACTGTACTGTACGAAACAAACTCTTCAAAAGAGGACTGTACTGTACGAAACAAACTCTTCAAAAGAGGACTGTACTGTACGAAACAAACTCTTCAAAAGAGGACTGTACTGTAAACTCAGCAAAAAAAGAAACGTCCCTTTTTCAGGACCCTGTCTTTCAAAGATAATTAGTAAAAATCCAAATAACTTCACAGATCTTCATTGTAAAGGGTTTAAACACTGTTTCCCATGCTTGTTCAATGAACCATAAACAATTAATGAACATGCACCTGTGGAACGGTCGTTAAGACATTAACAGCTTACAGACGGTAGGCAATTAAGGTCACAGTTATGAAAACTTAGGACACTAAAGAGGCCTTTCTACTGACTCTGAAAAACAACAAAATATATATGCCCAGGGTCCCTGCTCATCTGCGTGAACGTGCCTTAGGCATGCTGCAAGGAGGCATGAGGACTGCAGATGTAGCCAGGGCAATAAATTGCAATGTCCGTACTGTGAGACGCCTAAGACAGCGCTACAGGGAGACAGGACAGACAGCTGATCGTCCTCGCAGTGGCAGACCACATGTAACAACACCTGCACAGGATCGGTACATCTGAACATCACACCTGCGGGACAGGTACAGGATGGCAACAACAACTGCCCGAGTTACACCAGGAACGCACAATCCCTCCATCAGTGCGCAGACTGTCCGCAGTAGGCTGAGAGAGGCTGGACTGATGGCTTGTAGGCCTGTTGTAAGGCAGGTCCTCACCAGACATCACCGGCAACAACGTCGCCTATTGGCACAAACCCACTGTCGCTGGACCAGACAGGACTGGCAAAAAGTGCTCTTCACTAACGAGTCGTGGTTTTGTCTCACCAGGGGTGATGGTTGGATTCGCGTTTATCGTCGAAGGAATGAGCGTTACACCGAGGCCTGTACACTGGAGCGGGATCGATTTGGCAGTGGAGGGTCCGTCATGGTCTGGGGCAGTGTGTCACAGCATCATCGGACTGAGCTTGTTGTCATTGCAGGCAATCTCAATGCAGTGCGTTACAGGGAAGACATCCTCCTCCCTCATGTGGTACCCTTCCTGCCGGCTCATCCTGACATGACCCTCCAGCATGACAATGCCACCATCCATACTGCTCGTTCTGTACGTGATTTCCTGCAAGACAGGAATGTCAGTGTTCTGCCATGGCCAGCGAAGAGCCCGGATCTCAATCCCATTGAGCACGTCTGGGACCTGTTGGATCGGAGGGTGAGGGCTAGGGCCAGGGCCATTCCCCCCAGAAATGTCCGGTAACTTGCAGGTGCCTTGGTGGAAGAGTGGGGTAACATCTTACAGCAAGAACTGGCAAATCTGGTGCAGTCCATGAGGAGGAGATGCACTGCAGTACTTAATGCAGCTGGTGGCCACACCAGATACTGACTGTTACTTTTGATGTTGACCCCCCCCCTTTGTTCAGGGACACATTATTCAATTTCTGTTAGTCACGTCTGTGGAACTTGTTCAGTTTATGTCTCAGTTGTTGAATCTTGTTATGTTCATACAAATGTTTACACATGTTAAGTTTGCTGAAAATAAACGCAGTTGACAGTGAGAGGACGTTTCTTTTTTTTATGAGTTTATATCACACAGTCCTCAAAACAGCGAAGAGACAAACTGTTCCATGAACAGGGTAGAGGTTTAGATAGCCTACTGTAATATGGAGTGCATCACAATAGTCTAAACCGGAGTCATATATACAGGTACACCACCCCGTTCACGAGTGAGTCACGTGGTTTGCTATACAAAGCAGGCAGACCGGCTTCGAGGCATTCAGTTACTGTTCGATTCTACGTTAGAATGGGCAAAACGAGTGACCTAAGCGACTTTGAGTGTGGTATGATCGTCGGTGCCAGATCCAGTATCTCATAAATGGCCGCCTTCCTGGGCTTTTTACACACCCCAGTGTCTAGGGTTTACAAAGAATGGTGCAGCAAACAAAAACATCCAGTCAGCAGCAGTCCTGTGGGCGAAAACAGCTCATTGATGAGAGAGGTTGAAGGAGAATGGAAAGAATCGTGCAAGCTAACAGGCGGGCCACAAACAGACAAATAACGGTGCAGTACAACAGTGGTGTGCAGAACGGCATCTCGGAACGGACAACTCGTCAATCCTTGTCACAGATGGGCAATTGCAGCAGACGTTCTACTCATATCAGCTAAAAAGTAGAAGAAACGGCTCCAGTGGGCACGCGATCACCAACACTGGACAATTGAGGAGTGGAAAAGAATCGCATGGTCTGACGAATCCCGGTTCGAGTTGCATCATGCTGATGGCAGAGTCAGGATTTGGCGTACGCAGCATGAGTCCAGCATGAGTCCATGGAGGTGGTGTACTGGTGTGGGGATGTTTTTCTGGCACACGTTAGGTCCCTTGATACCAATTGAACAACGATTGAACGCCACAGCGTATCTTAACATTTTTGCTGACCAGGTGCATCCATTCAGGCTGTTCTGGAGGTAAAGGGGGGTCCAAACAAGTACTAGATGAGTGTACCTAATAAACTGTCTGGGAGTGTATACTGTATAGCTCTTCCCTCCTTGTTTCCTTTTCTTCATGTTAAAGACCTCAGTGGTGGGTGTTCACCATATTGCCTTCACCTATCCTCAGTGGTGGGTGTTCACCATATTGCCTTCACCTATCCTCAGTGGTGGGTGTTCACCACATTGCCTTCACCTATCCTCAGTGGTGGGTGTTCACCATATTGCCTTCACCTATCCTCAGTGGTGGGTGTTCACCATATTGCCTTCACCTATCCTCAGTGGTGGGTGTTCACCACATTGCCTTCACCTATCCTCAGTGGTGGGTGTTCACCATATTGCCTTCACCTATCCTCAGTGGTGGGTGTTCACCACATTGCCTTCACCTATCCTCAGTGGTGGGTGTTCACCACATTGCCTTCACCTATCCTCAGTGGTGGGTGTTCACCATATTGCCTTCACCTATCCTCAGTGGTGGGTGTTCACCACATTGCCTTCACCTATCCTCAGTGGTGGGTGTTCACCATATTGCCTTCACCTATCCTCAGTGGTGGGTGTTATCTATATTGCTTTCACCTATCCTCAGTGGTGGGTGTTCACCACATTGTCTTCACATATCCTCAGTAATGGGTGTTCACCCCATTTCCTTCACCTATCCTCAGTGGTGGGTGTTCACCCCATTGCCTTGACCTATCCTCAGTGGTGGGTGTTCACCACATTGCCTTCACCTATCCTCAGTGATGGGTGTTCACCATCTTGCCTTCACCTATCATCAGTGGAGGGTGTTAACCATATTGCCATATTGCCCTATCCATATTGCCTTCACCTATCCTCAGTGGTGGGTGTTCACCACATTGCCTTCACCTATCCTCAGTGGTGGGTGTTCACCGTATTGCCACCTATCCTCAGTGGTGGGTGTTCACCATATTGCCTTCACCTACCCTCAGTGGTGGGTGTTCACCATATTGCATTCACCTATCCTCAGTGGTGGGTGTTCACCATCTTGCCTTCACCTATCATCAGTGGTGGGTGTTATCCATATTGCTTTCACCTATCCTCAGTGGTGGGTGTTATCCATATTGCCTTCACCTAAACTCAGTGGTGGGTGTTCACCACATTGCTTTCACCTATCCTCAGTGGTGGGTGTTCACCACATTGCCTTCACCTATCCTCAGTGGTGGGTGTTCACCCCATTGCCTTCACATATCCTCAGTGGTGGGTGTTGACCATATTGCCTTCACCTACCCTCAGTGGTGGGTGTTCACCGTATTGCCTTCACCTATCCTCAGTAGTGGGTGTTCACCATCTTGCCTTCACCTATCCTCAGTGGAGGGTGTTCACCATATTGCCCTATCCATATTGCCTTCACCTATCCTCAGTGGTGGGTGTTCACCACATTGCCTTCACCTATCCTCAGTGGTGGGTGTTCACCCCATTGCCTTCACCTATCCTCAGTGGTGGGTGTTATCCATATTGCTTTCACCTATCCTCAGTGGTGGGTGTTATCCATATTGCTTTCACCTATCCTCAGTGGTGGGTGTTATCCATATTTATTTCCCCTATCCTCAGTGGTGGGTGTTATCCATATTTATTTCCCCTATCCTCAGTGGTGGGTGTTATTCATATTGCTTTCATCTATCCTCAGTGGTGGGTGTTATCCATATTTATTTCCCCTATCCCCAGTGGTGGGTGTTATCCATATTGCTTTCACCTATCCTCAGTGGTGGGTGTTATCCATATTGCTTTCACCTAACCTGTGACTTTAAGTCAGCATAATGGAGAGGAGACTAAGAGAGGAAGCAACTTCAGAGAGGCCCCCCAGGTCTACATTAGGGGTGGTTAGCTTTTGATGTGGGTCAGAGGGGTTTGAGAGACACGACCTACCCTCCAAATATTCCTCAATTTTGGAGGTCCAAGCATGCAGAGGTGTAGGGGCCATCGCTGTGCCCAAGGGGTTGTGTGTGTGTGCTACAGCAGGGGTAATTTATAGTGGTGCGCGGCAGGTCGGGTTTCAGCCCACAGAAGTGTGTAATGGCCCTTAAACTGGCCGACACCCGATCACCTCGGATCATCTGCTGCCTGACAGGCACCCAGGTCCTTCAGATCACACACACATTGTTTTCACTCTCACACACACAAACACTATTTTCTTGCCGTCTCACAAACGCACCCACACATTTTCTCCCTCTCGCTCACACAAACACATTCTCTCTCTTTTGAACTCACACACTACATCTGGTTTTATTCAGTGCAGCATTAAGATAATAACCCTAACCCTAACGTACAAGAGGCTGAGTGGTTACCCTCTGAAAATATGACCACATACTGAAGATGTTATGGACAAGTAGTACGATGGTCTACTCTACAGAGAGACAGTCATGTCAGATGTCAAACAGACAGACCGCATACATAGTTTACGTCAGTCATTGAGGACTGTGGAGTAAATCTGAACACTACAAACCGGTTCTCACCAGACTCTTGGTCTCTTATGCAGTAGTCTGGCGAGTCCTCGAAGTAGACCAGGTCGTTCTTGCTGGGCCGTTTGAAGTGTCGCTGTGCAGCGGTGAAGCCCGTGCCGTACTGGTTCATGGCCACCTGCACCGCCCCATTGTAGCGCCGCCGCAGGTGGTCACCCGTGCGGCGGAAGTCAGCCAGGGCCAGCCAGCAGGTCCGGACGCTACAGGAGCCGCTCACGCCATGACACTTACACTCCAGGGACATAAACCGCTTCACTGCCTGTGTGGTGATGAGGAAGGGGATGGAGGGAGACAGAAGGTTTGTTAGGGAGGCTAGGTGTGGTTGGTGGTTGTGTGTCAGGTTGCTGGTAGGGTGTGTATGTTGGTGTATGTGCACGTGTGTGTCTATGGAAGGAATCTACACCAGGTAATAGGCTATTGAATTCCTCTAAACAAGTGTATTCCAACCCTCTACTCTGGGATCACCAGCCCTGATTGGCACACCTGATTCCACTAGTCAATCTGTGCCAGTTCACGACTACAAATATGCAAACCAAATGTTTGGGAAAACACTGATCTAGATCAAATTGGTTCAGTTGGAGTCATTAAACTCCCCCATAATGTGTTTGAACTTTGAACCCACCTTTCTCCCAGCGCGGTTGTTGTGGAGGTTCATCAGGGCCCTGGCATCTTTCTCCTTTCTCTCCTTGGCGTCTATGAAGGACTGGCTGAACCTCATGGCGTGCTCCACATGGTCGCTGCAGCCGCCCCAGTCGAACGTCCCCTTGGCGTCCCGGGACGAGCCCTTCTTGGTGGGGTCACAGGAGCACGACTGCAGCTCTCCCTGGCTGCAAGCCCGGGTCAGCGTGTGGACCACCCCGGCCGAGGAGATGGCGTACACAAAGGCCGCTTCACGACTGCCTGGTAGGTATAGGGATGAAGAGGAAGACACACGTAAGCAAACACACACACTATGCACACACACACACTGGGAACAGTATACACACCAGACGGTATAAGTTACATGGACACACATATGAATAGGCTTACCTACAGGCCGTGACTAATGCACACAAGCTCATTGCACAAACATACACTGAGTATACCAAACATTAGGAACACCTTCCTAATAGTGTATAGCACCCCTTCTTATGCCCTCAAAACAACCTCAATTTGTCAGGGCATGGACTCTACAAGGTGTCGAAAGCGTTCGACAGGGATGCTAGCCCATGTTAACTCCAATGCTTCCCACAGTTGTGTCAAGTTGGCTGGATGTCCTTTGGGTGGTGGACCATTCTTGATACACATGGGAAACTGTTGAGCGTGAAAAACCCAACAGCATTGCAGTTCTTGACACAAACCGGTGTGCCTGGCACCTACTACCATACCCCGTTCAAAGGCACTTAAATATTTTATCTGGCCCATTCACCCTCTGAATGGCACACATACACAATCCATGTCTCAATTGTCTCAAGGCTTAAAAATCCTTCTTTAACCTGTCTCTTCTCCTTCATCTACACTGATTTTATGTGGATTTAACAACTGACATCAATAAGGGATCATAGCGTTCACCTGGATTAACCTGGTCATGGAAAGAGCAGTTCTTAATGTTTTGTATACTCACTGTATAAGTTACACAAATACACAGATATACTGTAAATTGTATCTAGCCAGTATCCCATAAAGATGCATAACCACTACAGTGTGTGTACTGTACACAGTGAACATTAAGTAAAAATGTATTGCTCGAGGGGGAGGGGTCACAGTTTAAATAGGATCCTCTAAAAACCAAGAGCTAGCTATTGGTTGCTGCTGCTGTACCTGCATGGATACTGTTTGTTACTGCTTTCTTTCAAGTCTTTTATTTAAGGCATGGCAGTGTTCTGCTTTATCTAACTCCAAGATGGGCAAACAGGTCAAATTTACCAGCAATGCTCTGTGATAAAATACCCTTGTGAACTGACTGCTCTTCTAACTGATGAGAGATCTGTGGGATCAAAGACTATGGATAGCGAAGTGTGTGTGTGTGTGTGTGTGTGTGTGTGTGTGTGTGTGTGTGTGTGTGTGTGTGTGTGTGTGTGTGTGTGTGTGTGTGTTTGTCTGAGATCAGGAAACGGCAAACTTCAGTTCACAATGCTCTGTTTTTGATGTCAAGATGTTCTTTCGCTCTCTCTCTCTCTCTCTCACACACACACACACACACACACACTCATTGTGTGTGCGCGTGTGAATGACTGGGAATGTTTAATCTGGTTAATGAGGAGATAAACCAAAGGATGAGAACATGAAACCATCCAAAAAGAAAACCCAGTAATTGTTTTAAATTAGTGTCCTGACATTGACAATAAGTAGCTTCTCACGGTGCCACAGCGATAATGCTGCCAATCAGAGCAGCTTCCTAATGTTTTGTGACACAACCAGAGCTGAGTCTGGGAGGTCTGAATACCAAAGGGAGGATTAAAAAACCAAATTACACGCAACTCTCAGGGTCGGTTTCCTGGACACAGATTAAGCCTAGTCCAGGAGTAAAAATAAATACTTTCAGTGGTGAATCTCTATTGAACATTCTTTTTAGTCCAGGACTGGTCTTAATCTGTTTCCGGGAAACTGGCCCTTAAAGTTCCGCCTTGGAATAATTTAGGACCTATAGGAGCCGGAGGACTGGGACATGATGCCCAATAGAATTACCAATTGTATTTCTATGATCACCCCCAAGGTGGAGTGGATCCTCACATTTATACCAATTAAAAAGAGATTCCAAAGTTGAGAGAAGTACTTAGTAGGACTCATGTATTCATAGCTGGTGAGGTGACGAGATGGGAGTTGACATTTTCTTATTCTTGACTCCCCACATTTGTCAGCTGTGGCAGTTTTATAAGCATGCAGAGCATTGGACTTGATACCGATCAGAGCCAATAGTGTGTGATTGTGGCCCGCAATTCAGGGTGTTCCTGCATATGGGCATTCCTGCATCTGCAGGAACGCCCCCCCTCGAGCATCCAATTGGTTCCTGAGTGAACGTCCCCCCTCGAGCATCCAATTGGTTCCTGAGTGAACGTCCCCCCTCGAGCATGCCATTGGTTCCTGCATGAACGCCCTCCCTCGAGCACTCCATCTTCATGCTTATTTGACACTTTTGATATTCTGGATTTGCCTGATTGTCTATGCAATTAAAATGTGGGGGAAAATAGGACAAAAAAAAAAAGGACACTATCTACCGGTGTCCTAGCTAGCTACTGGTGTCGCCCCTGCATACCGCCTGCTGTGTACTGGAGTCCTACCTACCTAGCTAGTTGTTCTGTTAATGACGAACACCTGCCCTTGCCGTTGTTAACAGAACTGCAGGAAAGCAGTACCCGACAGGCGGGGGCGAAGGACACGGTCTACCGGTGTCCTAGCTAGCTAGCTACCTATCCGGCCTGCTGTGTACCGGAGTCCTAGCTAGCTAGCTAGCACACAGTGTCCTTCGCGCCCGCCTGCCGAACACCTGTCCTCGCCGTCGTTAACAGAACGGAGGACACTGTCTACCTAGCAGTTGTTGCCCCAGTCTCTTCTTCTTTTTCTGTGGGGTTTATCGGCGGTTGGCTTCCAACGTTATGGTGCAATACCGCCAACTACTGTACTGGAGCATCCCCGCCTCCCTCCTGTTTACTGGAGTCCTAGCTTAGAAAAATGGACCAACCAATAGAAGTATAAAGAGGGGTTCCTGCAGATGCAGGAATGCCCATATGCAGGAACACCCCGAATTGCGGGCCGCAATTACACCCTTCTCATCAGAGTAGCAGCAAGCAGGCACGTCAACTTGATAAATCTAGAACTGTAAAGTGAGACAATGCATGGAATGCAATGCAAGCACATGGGGAAAACATCTGTCAAGGAAGAACATGTATTTCACACTAATTCTTTCACTTTGATAAAGGCTAGAACTTTATAGGTTCACCACTGTTAATAATTGGTTGGGGAAAAAACGCATACCATATTTGCCATTGATCTAGGAGCCTATAGTCTATAGTAGATAGCCTATGGGAATTACTAGTCTATTGTTCAGACGTGCGTGTCTTATACATGAGGACAAAGATGAGTAGCCTATATATCACTTTCCCAGCACACAATAGAAAGAAAAATACAGCATATCAGCTATTTTACGCATGGTAATTTAATAGCTGCACTTTTTAGCTGAGCAATTTGTCTAATAACATGTTCATGCTCATATTTTAGTCTGAAAAATATTATATTTAGTTCATATAAAAAGCCTTAGGCCTACATCTGCACAGGATCAATTACACTGAACAAAAATATAAACGCAACATGTAAAGTGTTGGTACTATGTTTCATGAGCTGAAATAAAAGATCCCAGAAATGTTCCATACACACAAAAAGCTTATTTCTCTCAAATGTTGTGCACAAATTTGTTTACATTCCTGTTAGTGAGCATTTCTCCTTTGCCAAGATAATCCATCCACCTGACAGGTGTGGCATATCAACAAGCTCATTAAATAGCATGATCATTACACAGGTGCACATTGTGCTGGGTACAATAAAAGGCCACTCTAAAATGTGCAGTTTTGTCACACAACACAATGCCACAGATGTCTCAAGTTTTTAGGGAGCGTGCAATTGGCATGCTGACTGCAGGAATGTCCACCAGAGCTGGTGCCAGATAATTTAAAGTTAATTTCTCCATCGTTTTAGAGCGTCCAACTGGCCTCACAACCGCAGACCACGTGTATGGCGTCGTGTGGGCGAGCAGTTTGCTGATGTCAACGTTGTGAACAGAGTGCCCCATGGTGGTGGTGGGGTTATGGTATGAGCAGGCATAAGCTATGGACAACGAACACAATTGCATTTTATCGATGGCAATTTGAATGCATAACAATACTGTGAAGAGATCCATTTTTTTAAGGTATCTGTGACCAACAGATGTATATCTGTATTCCCAGTCATGTGTAATCCATAGGGCCTACTGAATTTATTTCAATTGACTGATTTCCTCATATGAACTGTAACTCAGTAAAATCTTTGAAATGGGTTGCATGTTGCGTTTATATTTTTGTTCAGAATAAATAAATAAATGTATTTAATTAAATATGAAATTACATATTTTTACAGTAGGCATACATATACGTTTTTTTTTTTTCTTTCTCTCAATACTTACTACGCAGCAGTAGGCGTCCGAACAAGTTGTGGTCTCGCGCCATGGTATTGCAGTTCCAGCGGTGGTTCTGAAACTGATGTTGGCACTCCCCGATCCAGTCTTTAATCCCGGCTCCAATCGCCTGCATAACATTGGGATGCTGGCGGCACAGCTGCCGCTGTTTGTTGACTAACCCGGGGATGTTGTCGCACATCACTTGCGACCCGAGGGTACCCATGTACCTGCATAGAAAGATGAAAGAGGTTTTGGCTTTGACCATGCAACTTTAATCTGTTTGAATGTCCTTGTGGGCTATGATGTTATATATATATATATATATATATATATATATATATATATATATATATATAAAACGAGACTTCTAGAACAATCTAATAAAGGAATAAAACATAATCTGCCCCATAATATGTCCAAATTAAAGAAACATTCATGTCTAGTGTTATGGGGGATACATTCGATTATTTGACACATAAACATATTTTATTGGAAATCCTTATAGTTTAATTCAAATTAAAACAATCGTTTACACAGATCATAGCCTATGTGTCCAAAAGTCACATGCATTGTCTCACGCAGTCCTTGCCAATAGCGTATACTATAACGTTTAGACTCCATTGTGTATATTTAATGTTCCTATAGCCTATAATCACTGATTAATATTTAATATATTTCCTACTAACTTTACACTTGCATTAGCCGTTAGTGGTATTTTCACATTTTTGAGAGCCTACTCACCACCAAGATCCGTCGACCCTTGACGTTAGCCAGCAGACTGCCACAGATAAATAAAAACATATTCCACTTGGCAATAAGTTCATATTATTAAAATGTTGTCGGTGTGCACATTCAGGCACCTGTACTGAGCATTTCCATGGGTAGAAAAAAACACTGGCGCGCGTCAGACAGGAGTCTACGGCTTCTCGATTGCGCCAATCAAAGTTCGGCTCTGTTTTGCATTAAAAATCGATAATCAGAAGAGGTTTACAACCCGGATGAAGCTTTGTGCGTAAAAAACAGAACCAACACTTAGCTATGACAATGAGAATGGTAAAGAAGCGCATGAAATATTGAGTCGAATAAAGTTAACAAAGATTTGCAGTGTAAAGATAGGCAAATGATCGTCTGCTATCAGGTTTAAATTGCTTACACAAGGGGTGGGCGCAGTCCTGTCTCAGGAATGAGGTGAAGAAATTAGATGTCTGAAAGTATCTGTTCAGGCTAGCTTGACACCAGACACAAGCTTGGCCGATTTCCAAGCGGCAAGATGTAGAATGTGGTACAACGTGATGCGTTAAACCCTGAGTGTTTTAACAAAAACAATCAAATTGACGTGTTTGGGAGGAACTGGTGCGTCGCAAACGCGTTTAGTAATGGTTATGGCTATAACGCCCAAATTCCAAATATTCCAGAAACTCACAGCCATAACGCTATATTGTGCACACAGATTAAATATTAGATGTGGAGATAGGCCCTTGATTAATATTAGGCATATTCGTAGACGTTAAATGCACAGATTCCTTAAAGGCCGCCCCAAAAGGTGATGTGTGCATTTAAAATGGGATTATCACATTCTTTTGAACTCTCTTCTCAATCTGTACGATTGTCACGTTGTATTTACTTTATCTTTGATCTCTGCTTTATGTAAGCGATTTAATGTTCCCATCTCGTCTTTGTATTGGGAGGTCTGATCTTCTGATGGGATGAGATTAATGCTCAAATTGGAGTCTCTCTTATGATCTTCGTGGAAGACGGGGAGAAAATTCATAAAACCAATATGCCACCAGTATTATGAAGAAACTTTAAGGCTTCATTGCTTGCATTTTCAGTCCATTAAACACCACGCTGTCTGGTGCAAGTATAGGCTAGTCCTACAGATTGCAGTGAAAGGATGATCAAATTAATTGCGTCACATGATATTCGATGCATTATGTTTGAGGCATTATAAACATGTAATAATGAATAATACTAATTATAAACCCTTAATATGGATGATATGTCTTGAAGCTGTTTAGTTTATTAATTGTTAAATGTTCAGTATATAAATTATCCACAAATTATCGTTCAATATCTTTTATAATGTTTAAGAATATAAACTATTTGGAGAGACAAAATATTAATCATAGTAATCTTTCAATGAAGCGTATGAACCCTTAATATAATATAAAAAACCTGTTAGAAAATCTAAATATAATTGAAACAGAAAATCTCTACTAAAAAGTATCTTCAAGAAAAAATTCAATATTTCCCAAAGACAAACAATATTTACTTTATAAACATTTTAAATATAGTATGCACCATTGACTGCATCCTGACGGGCTGTATCACTGCCTGGTAGGGCAACTGCAGTGCCCGCAACCACAGGGCTCTCCAGAGGGTGGTGCGGTCTGCTCAATGCATCACCTGGGGCACACTGCCTGCCTTCCAGGACACCTACAGCACCCTATGTCACAGGAAGGCCAAAAATATCGTTAAGGACATCAACCACCCGAGCCACTGCCTGTTCACCCTGCTATCATCCAGAAGGCGAGGTCATTACAGGTGCATTTATTTATTTATTTCACCTTTATTTAACCAGGTAAGCCAGTTGAGAACAAGTTCTCATTTACAACTGCGACCTGGCCAAGATAAAGCAAAGCAGTGCGATAAAAACAACAACACAGAGTTACATATGGGGTAAAAAAAAACATAAGGTCATAAAATACAACAGAAAATATACATACAGTGTGTGCAAATGTAGCAAGTTATGGAGGTAAGGCAATAAATAGGCTATAGTGCAAAATAATTACAATTAGTATTAACACTGGAATGCTAGATGTGCAAGAGATTATGTGCAAATAGAGATACTGCATCAAAGCTGGGACGGAGAGACTGAAAAACAGCTTCTATCTAAAGGCCATCAGACTGTTAACCTCTTAAGGATCGGACCCTTTTTTTCAATTTTCGCCTAAAATGACATCCCCAAATCTAACTGCCTGTAGCTCAGGACCTGAAGCAAGGATATGCATATTCTTGATACCATTTGAAAGGAAACACTTTGAAGTTTGTGGAAATGTGAAATTAATGTAGGATAATATAACACATTAGATCTGGTAAAAGATAATACACACAAAGAAACATGTGTTTTCTATTTTAATTTTTTTTATCATCTTTGAAATGCAAGAGAAAGGCCACAATATAATATTGCAGTTTAGGCGCAATTTAGATTTTGGCCGATAGATGGCAGCAGTGTGTGTGCAAAGTTTAAGATTGATCCAGTGAAGCACTGCAATACTGGACTATTTTGTATCAAGTCTGCCCAAATGTGCCAAATTGGTCAATTGATACATTTTCAAGTACATAACTATAGAGATGATACAAAAATGATATGGTAATACAAAATGTAAGTTTACACACACCAGGAATGTCATACATGATGGATCATTAGCTTATACACTAACTTTCACACATCTAGATGGCCGGGCGGGGTGGGTGTGGAGCCAGAGACAGCAGGGGTTCAAACTGTAGAACCCAGTTCCTACATTTGAATATAAAAATTGATTTTATCAAACAAAACTAAGCTACATTTTATCTCTGGGACCCTTAGGATGACAAATCTGAGCAAAATTACTGAATGTAAGTACATTATTTACCTTCAGAGGTGAATGTATAAAACCTGTTGCAGGGATACGTTTTTTTGTTGTGCTCTCTCCTCAAACAATAGCATGGTATTTTTTCACTGTAATTGCTACTGTAAATTGGACAGTGCGGTTAGATTAACAAGAATTTAAGCTTTCTGGCCATATAAGACATGTCAATGTCCTGGAAAGTTTGCTGTTACTTACAACAGTCATGCTAATCACATTAACGCACGTTAGCTCAACCGTCCCGTAGACGGGAAACCGATCCCGTAGAGGTTAAATAGCCATCACTAGCCGACCTCCACCCAGTACCCTGCCTTGAATTTAGTCACTAGCCAGCTACCACCCGGTTACTCAACCCTGCACCTTAGAGGCTGCTGCCCTATGTGTAGATTAATGAGGAAAGTATTCAGACCCCTTGACTTTTTCCACATTTTGTTACCTTACAGCCTTATTCTAAACTGGATTTTTTTTATTTTTTTTATCCCGGATCGATTTACACACAATACCCCATAATGACAAATGTTTTTGCATAAATATCACATTTACATAAGCATTCAGACCCTTTACTCAGTACTTTGTTTTAGCACCTTTGGCAGTGATTACAGCCTCGGGTCTTCTTGGGTATGAAGCTTGGCACACCTGTATTTGGGGAGTTTCTCCCATTCTTCTCTGCAGATCCTCTCAAGCTCTGTCAGGTTGGATGGGAAGCGTCGCTAGACAGCTATTTTCAGGTCTCTCCAGAGATGTTTGATCAGGTTCAAGACCAGGCTCTGGCTGGGCCACTCAAGGACATTCAGAGACTTGTCCCGAAGCCACTCCTGCATTGTCTTGGCTGTGTGCTTAGGGTCGTTGTCCTGTTGGAAGGTGAACCTTCGCCCCAGTCTGAGGTCCTGAGCGCTCTGGAGCAGGTTTTCATCAAGGATCTCGCTGTACTTTGCGCCGTTCATCTTTCCCTTGATCCTGACTGGTCTCCTAGTCCCTGCCGCTGAAAAACATCCCCACAGCATGATGCTGCCACCACCATGCTTCACCGTAGGGATGGTGCCAGGTTTCCTCCAGACGTGACACTTGGCATTCAGGCCAAAGACTTCAATCTTGGATTCATCAGACCAGATAATCTTGTTTCTCATTGTCTGAGAGTCCTATAGGTGCCTTTTGGCAAACTCCAAGTCAGCTGTCATGTGCCTTTTACTGAGGAGTGGCTTCCATCTGGCCACTCTACCATGAAGGCCTAATTGGTGGAGTGCTGCAGAGATGGTTGTACTTCTGGAAGGTTCTCCCATCTCCACAGAGGAACTCTGGAGCTCTGTCAGTGTCCATCTGGTTCTTGGTCACCTCACTGACCAAGGCCCTTCTCCCACGATTGCTCAGTTTGGCTGGGCGGAGCTCTAGGAAGAGTCTTGGTGGTTCCAAAATTCTTCCATTTAAGAATGATGGAGGCCACTGTGTTCTTGGGGACCTTCAATGCTGCAGAAATGTTTTGGTACCTTTCCCCAGATCTGTGCCTCGACTCAATCCTGTCTCTGAGCTCTACGGACATTTCCTTCGACCTCATGGCTTGGTTTTTGCTCTGACATGCACTGTCAACAGTGGGACCTTATATAGACAGGTGTGTGCCTTTCCAAATCATGTCCAATCAATTGAATTTACCAGAGGTGGACTCCATTCAAGTTGTAGACACATCTCAAGGATGATCAATGGAAACAGGATGCACCTGAGCTATTCTTTATACATTTGCAAAAATTTCTAAAAACCTGTTTTTGCTTTGTCATTATGGGGTATTGTGTGTAGATTAATGAGGAAAATTTTTATTGAATCCATTTTAGAATAAGGCTGTAACAACAAAATATGGAAAAAGTGAAGGGGTCTGAATACTTTCCGAATGCACTGTACGTAGACATGGAATCACTGGTCACTTTAATTAATGTTTACATACTGTTTTACTCATTTCATAATTATATACTGTATTCTAAGTCAATGCCATCCTATTAAACTATTGCTGTATATACAGTTGAAGTCGGAAGTTTACATACACCTAAGCCAAATACATTTCAACTCAGTTTTTCACAATTCCTGACATTTAATCCTAGTAAAAAATCCCTGTCTTAGGTCAGTTAGGATCACCACTTTATTTTAAGAATGTTAAATGTCAGAATAATAGTAGAGAGAATGATTTATTTAAGCTTTTATTTCTTTCATCACGTTTACATACACTCAATTAGTATTTGGTAGCATTGCCTTTAAATTGTTTAACTTGGGTCAAACGTTTCGGGTAGCCTTCCACAAGCTTCCCACAATAAGTTGGGTGAATTTTGGCCCATTCCTCCTGACAGAGCTGGTGTATCTGAGTCAGGTTTGTAGGCCTCCTTGCTCAAACACGCTTTTTCAGTTCTGCCCACACATTTTTTTGTGATGGCCACTCCAATACCTTGACTTTGTCATCCTTAAGCCATTTTTCCACAACTTTGGAAGTATGCTTGGGGTCATTGTCCATTTGGAAGACCCATTTGCGACCAAGCTTTAACTTCCTGACTGATGTCTTGAGATGTTGCTTCAATATATCCACATCATTTTCCTTCCTCATGATGCCATCTATTTTGTGAAGTGCACCAGTCCTTCCTGCAGCAAAGCACCCGCACAGCATGATGCTGCCACCCCGTGCTTCACGGTTGGGATGGTGTTCTTCGGCTTGCAAGCCACCCCCTTTTTCCTCCAAACATAACGATGGTCATTATGGCCAAACAGTTCTATTTGTGTTTAATCAGACCAGAGGACATTTCTCCAAAAAGTACGATCTTTGTCCCCATGTGCAGTTGCAAACCGTAGTCTTGTCTTTTTTAATGGCGGTTTTGGAGCAGTGGCTTCTTCCTTGCTGAGCGGCCTTTCAGGTTAT
Source organism: Coregonus clupeaformis (assembly GCF_020615455.1). Lineage (NCBI taxonomy): Eukaryota > Metazoa > Chordata > Actinopteri > Salmoniformes > Salmonidae > Coregonus > Coregonus clupeaformis. The sequence continues at coordinate 14,227,679 of NC_059210.1, forward strand.
GTCGATATAGGACTCGTTTTACTGTGGATATAGATACTTTTGTACCTGTTTCCTCCAGCATATTCACAAGGTCCTTTGCTGTTGTTCTGGGATTGATTTGCACTTTTCGCACCAAAGTACGTTCATCTCTAGGAGACAGAACGCGTCTCCTTCCTGAGCGGTATGAAGGCTGCGTGGTCCCATGGTGTTTATACTTGCGTACTATTGTTTGCACAGATGAACGTGGTACCTTCAGGCGTTTGGAAATTGCTCCCAAGGATGAACCAGATAGCATTTTTCTTCTGAGGTCTTGGCTGATTTCTTTTGATTTTCCCATGATGTCAAGCAAAGAGGCACTGAATCTGAAGGTAGGCCTTGAAATACATCCACAGGCACACAGCAGAAGCTTCTAAAGCCATGACATCATTTTCTGGAATTTTCCAAGCTGTTTAAAGGCACAGTCAACTTATTGTATGTAAACTTCTGACCCACTGGAATTGTGATACAGTGAATTATAAATTAAATAATTTGTCTGTAAACAATTGTTGGAAAAAGTACTTGTGTCATGCACAAAGTAGATGTCCTAACCGACTTGCCAAAACTATAGTTTGTTAACAAGAAATGTGTGGAGTGGTTGAAAAACAAGTTTTAATGACTCCAACCTAAGTGAATGTAAACTTCTGACTTCAACTGTATACTATTCTATCCTATGTACTCTACAGATATACTAAATATTCTATCCACACACTGTCCATGTTTATACATTCCATCCCATCCATCCATCCACTGAACAAAAATAAACGCAACATGCAACAATTTCAAAGATTTTACTGTTACAGTTCATATGAGGAAATCAGTCAATTGAAATAAATTCATTAGTACCTAAAATGCAATTGTGTTCATTGTACATAGCTTATGCATGCCCATACCATAACCCCACCATGAGGCACTCTGTTCACAACGTTGACATCAGCAAACCACTCGCCCACACAACACCATACACGTGGTCTGCGGTTTTGAGGCCGGTTGGACGTACTGCCACATTCTCGAAAACCACGTAGAGAAACTAAATTCTCTGGCAACAGTTCTGGTGGACATTCCTGCAGTCAGCATGCCAATTGCAAGCTCCCTCAAAACTTGACACATCTGTGGCATTGTTTTGTGTGACAAAACTGCACATTTTAGAGCTGCTTTATATTGTCCCCAGCACAAGGTGCACCTGTGTAATGATCATGCTGTTTAATCAGCTTGTTGATATGCCACACTTGTCAGGTGGAGGGATTATCTTGGCAAAGGAGAAATGCTCACTAACAGGAATCTAAACAATTTGTGCACAATTTGAGAGAAATAAGCTTTTTGTGCGTATGGAACATTTCTGGGATCTTTTATTTCAGCTCATGAAACATGGAACCAACACTTTACATGTTGCGTTTATATTTTTGTTCAGTGTAATTGATCCTGTGCAGATGTAGGCCTAAGGCTTTTTATATGAACTAAATATCATATTTTTGTTGCGTTTATATTTTTGTTCAGTGTACACACATACATACTCCGGACATTGCTTGTCCAAATATTTATATATTTCTTTATTCCATTCTTTTACTTTTAGATTTGTGTGGATTGTTAGATATTATTCCACAGTTGGAGCTAGGAACACAAGTATTTTGCTACACCTGCAATAACATTTGCTAAATATGTGTATTCGACCAATAAAATGTGATTAGATTTTTAGTAGCCTAAATAGTTTTAGTCATATAGTCAACTACATAAAGTATTGAATAATATGTAGGGGATGGATTTCACTAACTTGTGCAGCAACTTAATGCAGAAAAATGCTGGATAAAGAAATATTTTTTATTTTACAAAAGCCCACAAAATTGCTTAAAACAATTTAAGAACTCAATAATAAAAAATAAAAAAAGTATAACAAATATAAGGAACCTCAATCAAAAACTAAACTTTTTTCCATTTGAGATATTCTCATTCGGCATAATTCCTCAAACAGAAATGTAAATTAAGACAATTAAGCTAATTGATTGATAACCTATGACATAATTGATCCAAAGTAAGAGTAAATTGGATAATGATGGAGCTGTCAGTCTAAAGGTAAACCTTGACAATCTTGGCTCTGGACAGGGCAAACAGCAGGCCTGCTCCAAGCATGCCCAGTGCGAGCCTCTTCAGGACCCGTCTCCTCCAGTCGCCGTGGAAACCAGGTCGAGGAAGTGGGCAGAAATCTCCAGCTGGGTCCATCTTAGGAAGAGGAGCAGCAGAACGTCACAAGGTAAGGGGTGAGAAAGAGCAGGGTGGACACACAAACTACAGACACACACAGTCGCACACACACACACCATGGCCGTGTCCGAATACCCATACTAGCGAAAAAAAGTGTTATAGTATGTGACATTTTGAAAATATTTCTCTGATTATCATGGGGGGGCATTCGGTCTGCAACAAGGTCCAGAGGGCCGCACAGAATTTTTATTATATTTCCTCGTCCTCAAGATTGGCTAAAAATAGTCCCCTATCCATCGTTTTTGGGGAAATGTTCGATGCTCCCTGGCTGTCTAGCTTTCATTTAGGTGATTATTAACGAGCTGGACACAGTCAAGAAACTGTATGAATGTAAGTCATTTTACATTTACATTTTAGTCATTTAGCAGACGCTCTTATCCAGAGCGACTTACATCAGCAATTAGGGTTAAGTGCCTTGCTTAAGGGCACAGACAGATTTTTCACCTAGTCGGCTCGGGGATTAGAACCAGCGACCTTTCGGTTACTGGCACAACGCTCTTACCCACTAAGCTACCTGCCGCCCATTATAATCTCTACACATTTTCGATTTAGTTTTAGTCATTGAGTTTGTTTCCCCCCCTCGGATTGGACACCGTCGGATTGGACCCCCGGGCCTATGTTAGACACCCCTGCCCTACAAGAACCTACTGTCTGGAGACTAGATGGTAGCCATCAGCAGTGTTTTGTCATGTGACAACCCTTCACACACTGTTGTGTCCTATAATTCTGTCAATTTATTAGGAATAAATAAAACAACTTTTTGATCTGGATGAGGTGATCTGCTTCAGCAAGCAAATTAGAGTTTGAATAAGAGAACCACTCTGCGCAGTGTACCACCTACTGCACCTGAGAGGTAGATATGGCACAGATCTACCATTCTACACAGTAATGTCCAACCCAAGGAAGCATTCATGCTTTTCCCACCATCTCCAATCTATCTGGCCGGGCAGATAGATTGTGTGTGTGTGTGTGCACCCGCGCTCTGTGTGTGTAGGGGGATGGGTGTGAAGACGAGCCCCCACAGATAAGATAAACGGGTGCAAGGGCCTTCCCCCTGGGCCCTGAGCCAGTGTTTCCAAATGGCCACCGTTGGTTGTCGAATTCCTGTCTGACACCGCCAGCGTCTGGGGCTACCCCCCTCCTTCCTCACCCTAACCCCACCCCCACTCTGACAGAACACTGTCACACTGTCTTTGAGTTATAGGCTGTGAGGACTCGCCCTGTCAGAATCCTACACACAGCGCGCACACACACACACACACCACAGTGTAAAGGCTGGATGAGCAATGGAGAGGATGAGAAGGGGAGTTGACCCGAGTTTGAAGGAAGTGTGGACTTGGCCCAGACCTGGGAAGAGATGGTTAGGGCAGTGAAAGGGTGTGGAGGACCAGACCTGGGAAGAGACGGTTAGGGCAGTGAAAGGTTGTGGAGGACCAGACCTGGGAAGAGATGGTTAGGGCAGTGAAAGGGTCTGGAGGACCAGACCTGGGAAGAGATGGTTAGGGCAGTGAAAGGGTGTGGAGGACCAGACCTGGGAAGAGACGGTTAGGGCAGTGAAAGGTTGTGGAGGACCAGACCTGGGAAGAGACGGTTAGGGCAGTGAAAGGTTGTGGAGGACCAGACCTGGGAAGAGATGGTTAGGGCAGTGAAAGGGTGTGGAGGACCAGACCTGGGAAGAGACGGTTAGGGCAGTGAAAGGTTGTGGAGGACCAGACCTGGGAAGAGATGGTTAGGGCAGTGAAAGGGTGTGGAGGACCAGACCTGGGAAGAGACGGTTAGGGCAGTGAAAGGTTGTGGAGGACCAGACCTGGGAAGAGACGGTTAGGGCAGTGAAAGGGTGTGGAGGACCAGACCTGGGAAGAGACGGTTAGGGCAGTGAAAGGTTGTGGAGGACCAGACCTGGGAAGAGACGGTTAGGGCAGTGAAAGGTTGTGGAGGACCAGACCTGGGAAGAGACGGTTAGGGCAGTGAAAGGGTGTGGAGGACCAGACCTGGGAAGAGACGGTTAGGGCAGTGAAAGGGTGTGGAGGACCAGACCTGGGAAGAGACGGTTAGGGCAGTGAAAGGGTGTGGAGGACCAGACCTGGGAAGAGACGGTTAGGGCAGTGAAAGGTTGTGGAGGACCAGACCTGGGAAGAGACGGTTAGGGCAGTGAAAGGGGTGTGGAGGACCAGACCTGGGAAGAGACGGTTAGGGCAGTGAAAGGGTGTGGAGGACCAGACCTGGGAAGAGATGGTTAGGGCAGTGAAAGGTTGTGGAGGACCAGACCTGGGAAGAGACGGTTAGGGCAGTGAAAGGGTGTGGAGGACCAGACCTGGGAAGAGACGGTTAGGGCAGTGAAAGGGTGTGGAGGACCAGACAGAGAGAGATGGTTAGGGCAGTGAAAGGGTGTGGAGGACCAGACCTGGGAAGAGACGGTTAGGGCAGTGAAAAGGTCTGGAGGACCAGACAGAGAGAGATGGTTAGGGCAGTGAAAGGGTGTGGAGGACCAGACCTGGGAAGAGACGGTTAGGGCAGTGAAAGGTTGTGGAGGACCAGACCTGGGAAGAGACGGTTAGGGCAGTGAAAGGGTGTGGAGGACCAGACCTGGGAAGAGACGGTTAGGGCAGTGAAAGGTTGTGGAGGACCAGACCTGGGAAGAGACGGTTAGGGCAGTGAAAGGTTGTGGAGGACCAGACCTGGGAAGAGACGGTTAGGGCAGTGAAAGGGTGTGGAGGACCAGACCTGGGAAGAGACGGTTAGGGCAGTGAAAGGGTGTGGAGGACCAGACCTGGGAAGAGACGGTTAGGGCAGTGAAATGGTGTGGAGGACCAGACAGAGGAAACAGACCGTTCTCCCATTCGTTCTCTCAGAGTGACCCACTGAGTGGAGCAGAAACATAGTGGTGGGGGCACTTGTGTGACAGTGACACGCATGCACACAGCAGTCAGAGAGAAAGGTGTGAGATGTACCTTGTGCAGCAGGTTCCTGAGGCAGGTGACCTCTTTCTGCAGGTCTCCAGTCTGGGCCACCAGCTCATTACAGATGGCCTGTGCTTCCTTCTTAGGGTCCAGGGACAACACCAGCTGAGGAGAGGACAGAGAGAGTGAGTTAGGGGAGCTAGGGACAGGTCCGATCTAGAAAAAACCATCAGTACTATAGTGTCTGACTGAAAACTCACTCACTTAATCTAACCACAAACATGAGGGGGGGGGGGGGCAGCACACTCCTTTCAGTGCTGAAAGGGAATTAGTAGGTTATACAACCATACCGTCTGCTTTCAGTCAGACACAACAGCATTGATGGATCAGTCGCCAGTCCTTAAGATGATCAGAGAGGGACAGGGAATGACACACACACCTCAGAGGCTCGGCGGGGGAAGCGGCTGATGACGTCCTGTACCGTCTCTGTCAGGTAGCAGCACTGCTGCCTCAGACTGATCAGGAAGTTATACAGCTCCTCACTTCTATAAGGACACACATACACCATTAGACAACTTTTCACAGTACTTCCCACTAACTATCAGTGTTGATGATAGGGGGCATTTCAAATTATTTTACTATTCAAATAATGACATTTTTTCGGATATCTGGATAGTCAACCAATCAGAATGACGCAAATGTACATGGCAGAGGTAAACAGCAGACAGGGAGGGTGCTTTTCTTCAGTAATTTGTCAGCAACAGCGAAGGAAAAGTCAGATTTTCGCTATGATAATCAGTTCTATGTTACAAATAGCTTTTCTGCTGAGTGTTTTGCATTGATCCGTTTCAAGTCTTGTGGAAACGCCATTAGCTGAGCGCCTGTAATTGCTATTTGAAGAGGGGGAAACAGTATACCGATGTCAGGGAAGCCTGGAGGGCAGTAGCTCAATGCACTGTTATAAAAACTACATTCAAAAGTTTGTTGCTTTACTAAATTAAGAATTTAAAATGTCATGATATATCCTTGTAGGTAAAAATGTCACAAGGATCATTTAATTTAGACATAGCTTTTCATTGTTAAAATAGGCCAAAATAAGTTTGCTCAAAATATGAACTCTCCCTCAAGTAATCGAATACTAACGTTCGTTCAGACGTCCGGATATCGATTAACCGTGACCATCCCTAGTTGATGAGTCTCTTTCCACCTCAACCCAAGTGTGTTTATGTGTGACTGTCAGTGTGAGTGGGTGAGCAGCACAACCTGTGTCAGTCTGCATTCCTGCCCATCTCAAGTATACCCCCTATACGTCTCACCTAGACAAGGAGGGAGAGAGAGAGAGGTCACCTGCAACAGACAGACATCTCCCCCTCTCCTCTGTTCCTCTCTATCCTGTACTAAGTGTTGCAGCGAGAGCCTATCAGTCTTGGGTGTGTTAGATAAACTAACAGAGCTGTAGTCCCAGGTCCCGGGCCTCTGGGAGGAGATAGTAACTCCAGTCTGACTGACACTGTTTACACGCCCGCTGACAGAGTGTGAGCATCACAAAACAGCTGCTACACATGCAGGGAAATGTACCATTAAGATAAAATAACCCATCAACGAACACAGGGCAGCGGAACAATCGCAGCAACAAAGAAATAAAATTAAAAAAAACGGGGCTTGATGAATATGATGTACAAATCATTTGGATGTAACACGTTTTGTTATCTCTGGAAAAAATATTATTTTCTGTAATATATGAGGGGAAATCCTGGACATTGGCCACATACACGGTCTTATGTCTGTTCATTTGTCTGTTGTGTAGAGGTCAGTTGATTTGACTGTCTGCCCACTCGCCCGTCCGTCTGTGTCAATTGTCCCCCGGTATGAAGATCTATATCCCCCTGTCCACCCATCTGTCTGTCAGTCCATTAGTCATGTACTGCAGGTGAAAAGCCGTCTAACATCCCAGGCCAACTAGAACATGACCGTCTAACATCCCAGGCCAACTAGAACATGACCATCTAACATCCCAGGCCAACTAGAACATGACCATCTAACATCCCAGGCCAACTAGAACATGACCATCTAACATCCCAGGCCAACTAGAACATGACCGTCTAACATCCCAGGCCAACTAGAACATGACCATCTAACATCCCAGGCCAACTAGAACATGACCATCTAACATCCCAGGCCAACTAGAACATGACCATCTAACATCCCAGGCCAACTAGAACATGACCATCTAACATCCCAGGCCAACTAGAACATGACCATCTAACATCCCAGGCCAACTAGAACATGACCATCTAACATCCCAGGCCAACTAGAACATGACCATCTAACATCCCAGGCCAACTAGAACATGACCATCTAACATCCCAGGCCAACTAGAACATGACCATCTAACATCCCAGGCCAACTAGAACATGACCATCTAACATCCCAGGCCAACTAGAACATGACCATCTAACATCCCAGGCCAACTAGAACATGACCATCTAACATCCCAGGCCAACTAGAACATGACCATCTAACATCCCAGGCCAACTAGAACATGACCATCTAACATCCCAGGCCAACTAGAACATGACCATCTAACATCCCAGGCCAACTAGAACATGACCATCTAACATCCCAGGCCAACTAGAACATGACCATCTAACATCCCAGGCCAACTAGAACATGACCATCTAACATCCCAGGCCAACTAGAACATGACCATCTAACATCCCAGGCCAACTAGAACATGACCATCTAACATCCCAGGCCAACTAGAACATGACCATCTAACATCCCAGGCCAACTAGAACATGACCATCTAACATCCCAGGCCAACTAGAACATGACCGTCTAACATCCCAGGCCAACTAGAACATGACCGTCTAACATCCCAGGCCAACTAGAACATGACCATCTAACATCCCAGGCCAACTAGAACATGACCGTCTAACATCCCAGGCCAACTAGAACATGACCATCTAACATCCCAGGCCAACTAGAACATGACTATCTAACATCCCAGGCCAACTAGAATATGACCATCTAACATCCCAGGCCAACTAGAACATGACTATCTAACATCCCAGGCCAACTAGAACATGACTATCTAACATCCCAGGCCAACTAGAACATGACTATCTAACATCCCAGGCCAACTAGAACATGACCATCTAACATCCCAGGCCAACTAGAACATGACTATCTAACATCCCAGGCCAACTAGAACATGACCATCTAACATCCCAGTAGAACATGGCCACTAGGTCTGGGATGAGCATAAGGCATAAGGGATGTGGTAATCTAGTGCTTTCATGTTTACAGTGTGGCCATCATCAGAGGATTTACTCCTGGGGGATTTAGTCTCAGTAAAAGTACCCTTGTACCCCTGGCCCTGACACTACAGTACAGTAGAGGGGAGGACATGGCAATCACATTTCAGGATTCATGACGTGAGGGGCTGCAGGCAGACATGACCGCTTGGCCTGAGAACTAGCCCATCATCAGTCACAGAGAGAAGTGTGTGTGTGTGTGTGTGTGTGGGGGGGGGGGGTTGGGGTGAAAGAGGGGATTTCATTCCATCTCCTCTCACCTTACAAATCATTACAGCCCGCTTAATAAACCATTAGGACTCTGCTCTCAGAAGCTCAGAGAGACTATAGGAGGAGAGGCTGCGGGAGACTATAGGAGGAGAGGCTGTGGGAGGAGAGGCTGTGGGAGACTATAGGAGGAGAGGCTGTGGGAGGAGAGGCTGTGGGACACTATAGGAGGAGAGGCTGTGGGAGACTATAGGAGGAGAGGCTGTGGGAGGAGAGGCTGTGGGAGACTATAGGAGGAGAGGCTGTGGGAGGAGAGGCTGTGGGAGACTATAGGAGGAGAGGCTGTGGGAGGAGAGGCTGTGGGAGACTATAGGAGGAGAGGCTGTGGGAGACTATAGGAGGAGAGGCTGTGGGAGGAGAGGCTGTGGGAGACTATAGGAGGAGAGGCTGTGGGAGGAGAGGCTGTGGGAGACTATAGGAAGAGAGGCTGTGGGAGACTATAGGAGGAGAGGCTGTGGGAGGAGAGGCTGTGGGAGACTATAGGAGGAGAGGCTGTGGGAGGAGAGGCTGTGGGAGGCTATAGGAGGAGAGGCTGTGGGAGACTATAGGAGGAGAGGCTGTGGGAGGAGAGGCTGTGGGAGACTATAGGAGGAGAGGCTGTGGGAGGAGAGGCTGTGGGAGACTATAGGAGGAGAGGCTGTGGGAGGAGAGGCTGTGGGAGACTATAGGGGGAGAGGCTGTGGGAGGAGAGGCTGTGGGAGACTATAGGAGGAGAGGCTGTGGGAGGAGAGGCTGTGGGAGACTATAGGAGGAGAGGCTGTGGGAGGAGAGGCTGTGGGAGACTATAGGAGGAGAGGCTGTGGGAGACTATAGGAGGAGAGGCTGTGGGAGGAGAGGCTGTGGGAGACTATAGGAGGAGAGGCTGTGGGAGACTATAGGAGGAGAGGCTGTGGGAGACTATAGGAGGAGAGGCTGTGGGAGGAGAGGCTGTGGGAGACTATAGGAGGAGAGGCTGTGGGAGACTATAGGAGGAGAGGCTGTGGGAGACTATAGGAGGAGAGGCTGTGGGAGACTATAGGAGGAGAGGCTGTGGGAGACTATAGGAGGAGAGGATGTGGGAGGAGAGGCTGTGGGAGACTATAGGAGGAGAGGCTGTGGGAGGAGAGGCTGTGGGAGACTATAGGAGGAGAGGCTGTGGGAGACTATAGGAGGAGAGGCTATGGGAGACTATAGGAGGAGAGGCTGTGGGAGGAGAGGCTGTGGGAGACTATAGGAGGAGAGGCTGTGGGAGGAGAGGCTGTGGGAGACTATAGGAGGAGAGGCTGTGGGAGGAGAGGCTGTGGGAGACTATAGGAGGAGAGGCTGTGGGAGACTATAGGAGGAGAGGCTATGGGAGACTATAGGAGGAGAGGCTGTGGGAGGAGAGGCTGTGGGAGGAGAGGCTGTGGGAGACTATAGGAGGAGAGGCTGTGGGAGGAGAGGCTGTGGGAGGAGAGGCTGTGGGAGAATAACAGCGGGATGGATGCTTTAGGTCAGTCAGACGGATGACTTCCAGTGTTGTGCTGGAGGATGGACTGTGTACAGTATGTAATGTAATGTCTGAATCCTGGAGAGTTATTCTGTAGGTGTATGTGTTGCATATATAATGTGTCAAAAAACTATGTTATTGTGCTTGACGATTTGACCTGGAAGGGATTACTCGAATTGAAAGAAAAAAATAATTGTACTTTAATGTTACCCGCTGTCTATGTTCTCCAGCTGGCCGACAGTGTCCAGGTCGACCCGGTCTAGATGCATCTCCTTCACTGCACTCAGAACCTTCTGCTGGTCCTCTGGGTCGGAGATACCAATCTGGGGGAGAACGCAGCATTAACAACTGGGCAACATACTGGTAACTCAGGTTGCAAAATTCCCAGGTTTTTCAGAAATCCTGGTTGGAGCATTCCCAGTTGGAGTATTCCCACCATGCTAATTCCCTACTGATTCCAGGAATCATATCGATTTCTGAAAAACCTGGAAACTTGCTGACAGACAGACTGACATAAAGAGGTCTTTCATACCTTCTCCAGGTCATCCTTCTCCATGGTTACCAGGTAGCTCCAAGTGATGTCATTTTCCTGCAAAGAGAAGAAAAACTACTTTGACGATCTGACAACTTGCAAACCAGCCCACACCCTGAACAGATATTGTACAATAATTTACAATATGCATTTGTGTAGCTACCGGTATGTGTCTTTTTAAAAATACCGGTAACAGATTACAGTATGCGTTTGTTTTGTGAAGCTACTTGCTACCGGTATGTCTATTTGATCTAATGATGAAAATATCAATCCACACCCGCCGCCCCCAAACTGAGCTTCATACACTATTGTTTTCACTCCAGAGTCAGACCCAGTCTTTACACCTGTCTGCTCAACATCAATGAGCCAGGAGTAGGGTTGGACAAGTATTTGATAATACCATATGCTGGGATGTGGCATGAGGAAGATATGAAAACTCTGGAAACTGCCCAACCACAGTGAGGATGAGAGGTACAGTACTCAAATAATGTCAGAGGAACCCCTGTGTGTGTGCGTGTATGTGTTTAAGGAGTACACTACTCACTAGCATTATGTCAGAAAGGTACTCCAGGTTGAGTCCGTGCAGGAGCAGCTCAATGTCACACAGCTTGGCCAGACTAGGAGAGGTTAAAGGTCGTTATTTTAAAAGAGAATGGGCGCGTTTGAGATTGACTACATTGAAGTTGAACTGTGCAGAATCATCACTGATCAACAAATCAACCTTTAAATCCCCTACTCAACATTATTTGTAGATCAGTCAGTTTGCTCACGCTCTCAAACACAAGTAATGTCTTCTCAGTAACTTACCCGGTTAAATAAAGGCAATAAATAAATAAATAGGTTTAAGAGCGTACTACATCAACCCCACGTAGCCAAGTCGGCTGCCTAAAATATTTCAGAGCAGATAAACATTGACAGATTAAACAGGCCAGATTAAAACATTGAATCTTCAACAGTCAGACACATAAGACTAAATATGTTAAAGCATTATGGTGCAGATTTAGCAGCTAGTCCCTAAATGGGACTAAACCAGGTCTAAAAACCTGTCTCATGACATGGGACACTTCACTCTACGTCCACTAGAGGGCCCCAAACACCCATCACAGCTGCTGGCCTCCACTGACTGATCTGTTGCCTTTTCTCAATTCATTTTACCTCGATTCCTCGCATCCTCTCTCGTCGCCTCCAAAAAACGAATTGTAAAATAACTCCTGAGGGGAGGGACCTTGGACCTACTCCAATACAGTTGAGAAGAGGATATAGGATACGAGGAATAGTAGTAAGACAAATTGAGATTTAGCAAAGGTCTCACCTCTCCTTGGAGTCAGCAGGGGGATCGGGGTCCCTCTTGAAGAACTTGAAGAGGGTCTCCTCTTTCGAGGATGTCACCTGCCCGTTGGTGAGGGCATCGCCTGGGGACGCCAGGATCCTGGCAATCTGCGGGGGAAGAAGACCAGATATACATGGAGTGTACAAAATACTCTTTCCATGGCAGACTGACCAGGTGAATGCAGGTGAAAGCTATGATCCCTTATTGATGTCACTTGTTAAATCCACTTCAATCTGTGTAGATGAAGGGGAGCAGACAGGTTAAAGAAGGATTTTTAAGCCATGAGACAATTGAGACATGGATTGTGTATGTGTGCCATTCAGAGTGAATGGGCAAGACAAAATATTTAAGAGCCTTTGAACGGAGTATGGTAGTATGTGCCAGGTGCACCGGTTTGCGTGTCAAGAACAAATCAAATCAACAGTTTCCTGTGTGTATCAAGAATGGTCCGCCACCCAAAGGTCATCCAGCCAACTTGACACAACTGTGGAAAGCATTGGAGTGACCATGGGCTAGCATCCCTGTGGAAAGCCTTCGATACCTTGTAGAGTCCATGCCCCCGATGAATTGAGGCTGTTCTGAGGGCAAAAAAGGGGGTGCAATTCAATATTAGGAAGGTGTTTTATATAATGTTTGCAAGAGAAGGGGAAGATGGCGCCAGTCTCGCACCTCAAGACTACCATTTCATAGTGTGGTAAATGTGGCTGTGGTTAGAGTTTGGTTTTACTGTATCTGTGGTTGTTTAAACACCAGATTTAGGTGTCAGAGTTATGTATTTGGCAAACTGTGTTGGACACAAAGTTGTGGCTGTGGGGTTCGGTTGGTTCTACCTGTGGAACGTTTGAACACCGTGGCTATGTCAGCAGCACTCTTCCCAGTCTTGGTCTTGATAATATATGATACTATATACTGAAGAAAAATATAAACTCAACATGTAAAGTTTTGGTCCCATGTTTCATGAGCTGAAATAAAAGATCCCAGAAATGTTCCATACGCACAAAAAGCTTGTTTCTCTCAAATTTTCTGCACAAATTTGTTTACATCCCTGTTAGTGAGTATTTCTCATTTGCCAAGATAATCATCCACCTGACAGGTGTAGCATATCAAGAAGCTGATTAAACAGCATGATCATTACACAGGTGCACCTTGTGCTGGGGACAATAAAAGGCAGCTCTAAAATGTGCAGTTTTATCACACCACGCCACAGATGTCTCAAGTTTTGAGGGAGCGTGCAGTTGGCATGCTGACTGCAGGAATGTCCACCAGAACTGTTACCAGATAATTTAATGTTCATTTGGCAGTACGTCCAAACGGCCTCACAACCACAGAGCATGGGTAACTATGCCAGCCCAGGACCTCCACATCCAGCTTCTTTACTTGCGGGATCGTCTGAGACTAGCCACCCGGACAGCTGATGAAACTGAGTAATTCTGTCTGTAATAAAGCCCTTTTGTGGGGAAAAACTTCTGATTGGCTGGGCCTGGCTCCCCAGTGGGTGGGCCTATGCCCTCCCAGGCCCACCCATGGCTGCGCCCCTGCCCAGTCATGTGAAATCCATAGATTAGGGCCTAATGAATTTATTTCAATTGACTGATTTCCTTATATGAACTGTAACTCAGTAAAATCGTTGAAATCGTTGCATGTTGTGTTTATATTTTTGTTCAGTATAAATAATAGAATTAGTGGTTGTGTTTACCTGTGGTCGTTTGAAGACCTTGGCCAAGTCGGCAGCACTCTTCCCTGCTTTGGTCTTGAGGGTCTTGTCTGCCCCCAGCTGGAGCAGCTTGAGGACGGCCTCTTCTCTACCGTACTGCACTGCCACAGTCAGGGCCTGGGTCAAAGGTCACAGCAGGTTATCACTTACTATCAATGTCTAGTGCCATCCTAATTACCATTAATAATCACAGTGTCACCAAATCATTACTATCAATCAGTCAGAATCAATCAAGAGAATGTAAAAGTATTTGATTGTTGTAAGCATGGGCTGGAAGGAGTTAACACCATATTCCACTAAAAAAGTATACACTTTGGGAGAAAGGAGGGATTATTGGGAAGCAGGGAAGGCTGATGTATAAAAGTAAAAACAAAAGTGTCCGCTTATGAGACACAGGCATTACACCAGGTGGGCATCCTTACCGTGTACCCATTTTCATCCTGGGAGTTGACCTCTGCCCCGTGAGACAACAGCACGTTGATCACCTGACTGTAGCCGTCCCGGGACGCCAGCATCAGGGATGTCATACGAGACCTGGGAATGGGAATAGAATGAATACCCACCCACCCTACCTACCTAGAGAGGGTGAAAACGCACTTTGGTGATGAAATGATTCACACCCCTTGACTTTTTCCACATTTTGTTACAGCCTTAATTTAAAATGGATTAAATTCAGATTTTTTGTCACTGGCCTACACACAAAACCCCATAATGTCAAAGTGGAATTATGTTTTACAAAATATTTAACAAATTAATTAAAAATGAAAAGCTGAAATGTCTTGAGTCAATAAGTATTCAATTCTTTTGTTATGGCAAGCCTAAATAAGTTCAGGAGTAAAGGTTTGCTTAACAAGTCACATAATAAGTTGCATGGACTCTCTGTGTGCAATAATATGATTTTTGAATGACTACCTCATCTCTGTACCCCACACATACAATTATCTGTAAGATTCCTCAGTCGAGCAGTGAATTTCAAACACAGATTCAACCCCAAAGACCAGGGAGGTTTTCCAGTGCCTCGCAAAGAAGGGCACCTATTGGTAGATGAGTACAAATGTAAAAAGCAGACATTGAATGTCCCTTTGAGCATGGTGAAGTTATTAATTACACTTTGGATGGTGTATCAATACACCCAGTCACTACAAAGATACAGGCGTCCTTCCTAACTCAGTCGCTGGAGAGGAAGCAAACCACTCAGGGATTTCACCATGAGGCCAATGGTGACTTTAAAACAGTTAGAGTTTAATGGCTGTGATAGGAGAAAACTGAGGATGGATCAACAACATTGTAATTACTCCACAATACTAACCTAAATGACAGAGTGAAAAGAAGGAAGACTGTAATGAATAAAACTAATACTGAAAAAAAAAAAGCAAAGCTATTAACTTTTGTCCTGAATACAAAGTGTTACAGTGGGGGAAAAAAGTATTTAGTCAGCCACCAATTGTGCAAGTTCTCCCACTTAAAAAGATGAGAGGCCTGTAATTTTCATCATAGGTACACGTCAACTATGACAGACAAATTGAGGAAAACAATTCCAGAAAATCACATTGTAGGATTTTTAATGAATTTATTTGCAAATCATGGTGGAAAATAAGTATTTGGTCACCTACAAACAAGCAAGATTTCTGGCTCTCACAGACCTGAAACTTCTTCTTTAAGAGGCTACTCTGTCCTCCACTCGTTACCTGTATTAAATGGCACCTGTTTGAACTTGTTATCAGTATAAAAGACACCTGTCCACAACCTCAAACAGTCACACTCCAAACTCCACTATGGCCAAGACCAAAGAGCTGTCAAAGGACACCAGAAACAAAATTGTAGACCTGCACCAGGCTGGGAAGACTGAATCTGCAATAGGTAAGCAGCTTGATTTGAAGAAATCAACTGTGGGAGCAATTATTAGGAAATGGAAGACATACAAGAGCACTGATAATCTCCCTCGATCTGGGGCTCCACGCAAGATCTCACCCCGTGGGGTCAAAATGATCACAAAAATCCCAGAACCACACAGGGGGGACCTAGTGAATGACCTGCAGAGAGCTGGGACCAAAGTAACAAAGCCTACCATCAGTAACACACTACGCCGCCAGGGACTCAAATCCTGCAGTGCCAGACGTGTCCCCCTGCTTAAGCCAGTACATGTCCAGGCCCGTCTGAAGTTTGCTAGAGTGCATTTGGATGATCCAGAAGAGGATTGGGAGAATGTCATATGGTCAGATGAAACCAAAATATAACTTTTTGGTAAAAACTCAACTCGTCGTGTTTGGAGGACAAAGAATGCTGAGTTGCATCCAAAGAACACCATACCTACTGTGAAGCATGGGGGTGGAAACATCATGCTTTGGGGCTGTTTTTCTGCAAAGGGACCAGGACGACTGATCCGTGTAAAGGAAAGAATGAATGGGGCCATGTATCGTGAGATTTTGAGTGAAAACCTCCTTCCATCAGCAAGGGCATTGAAGATGAAACGTGGCTGGGTCTTTCAGCATGACAATGATCCCAAACACACCGCCCGGGCAACGAAGGAGTGGCTTCGTAAGAATAATTTCAAGGTCCTGGAGTGGCCTAGCCAGTCTCCAGATCTCAACCCCATAGAAAATATTTGGAGGGAGTTGAAAGTCCGTGTTGCCCAGCGACAGCCCCAAAACATCACTGCTCTAGAGGAGATCTGCATGGAGGAATGGGCCAAAATACCAGCAACAGTGTGTGAAAACCTTGTGAAGACTTACAGAAAACGTTTGACCTGTGTCATTGCCAACAAAGGGTATATAACAAAGTATTGAGAAACTTTTGTTATTGACCAAATACTTATTTTCCACCATAATTTGCAAATAATTCATTAAAAAATCCTACAATGTGATTTTCTGGATTTTTTTTCTTCTCATTTTGTCTGTCATAGTTGACGTGTACCTATGATGAAAATTACAGGCCTCTCTCATCTTTTTAAGTGGGAGAACTTGCACAATTGGTGGCTGACTAAATACTATTTTTCCCCACTGTATGTTTGGGGCAATTCCAATACAACACATTACCGAGTACCACTCTCCATATTTTCAAGCATAGTGGTGGCTGCATCATATTATGGGTATGCTTGTAATCGTTAAGGACTGGGGAGTTTTTCAGGATACATTTTTTTACGGAATGGAGCTAAGCAAAGGCAAAATCCTAGAGGAAAACCTGGTTCAGTCTGCTTTCCACCAGACACTGGGAGATGAATTCACCTTTCAGCAGGAAAATAACCTAAAACAAGGCCAAATCTACACTGGAGTTGCTTACCAAGAAGACAGTGAATGTTCCTGAGTGGCTGAGTTAAAGTTTTGACTTAAATCTACTTGAAAATCTATGGCAAGACCTGAAAATGGTTGTTTACCAATTTGACAGAGCTTGACTAATTTTTTAAATAATAAATGGGCAAATGTTACACAATCCAGGTGTGGAAAGCTCTTAGAGACTTACCCAGAAAGACTCAGCAGTAAATCGCTGCCAAAGGTGCTTCTACAAAATATTGACTCAGGGGTGTGAATACTTATGTACACTGAACAAAAAATATACAAACGGAACATGCAACAAGTTCAAAGATTTTACTGAGTTATAGTTCATATAAGGATATCAGTCAAATTAAATAAATTCATTAGGTCCTAATCTATGGATTTCACATGACTGGGAATACAGATATGCATCTGTTGGTCAAAGATACCTTTAAAAAAAGGTATGGGCATGGATCAGAAAAGCAGTCAGTATCGGGTGTGACCACCATTTTCCTCATGCAGCATGACACGTCTCCTTTGCATAGAGTTGATCAGGCTGTTGATTGTGGCCTGTGGAATGTTGTCCCACTCCTCTTCAATGGATGTGCGAAGTTGCTGGATATGGTTGGGAACTGTAACACGCTGTCGTACATGTCGATCTAGAATATCCCAAACATGCTCAATGGGTGACATGTTTGGTGAGTATGCAGGCCATGGAAGAACTGGTACATTTTCAGCTTCCAGGAATTGTGTACAGATCCTTGCGACATGGGGCCGTGCATTATCACGCTGAAACATAAGGCACTACAATGGGCATCAGGATCTCGTCAAGGTATCTCTTTGCATTTAAATTGACATCGATAAAATGCAATCGTGTTCGTTGTCCGTAGCTTATGCCTGCCCATACCATAGCCCCAAAATGTGGAATAAGTCAAGGGGTATGAATACTTTCTACCAAGAGAAATATGATTATTCATGTTCTGAATCGTTCAGTGGGGTCTTTTTCTAACATATCATTAATATTATATTGAAAAAGTCGGATTAAGTAACCTAATACATCCGATAAAAGCACCAAGCTCTGTTGAAAGAGCAGTGCAGGTTTCTCATAACTTGAAGATTTTAAATTTTTTGGTCGTCGTCTTCAAAGTTGTTTCCACGGGTCGCAAAAAGCAAAATTAGCATGACACGAGCTGAATTAAATGTAAAAGGCTCATCGCTGCGTTGACAATTCAGAGAAACGTGTTTTTGTGAGAAATCTACAAAAAAATATTAAAATACTACTTGTCATGTCTCAAAATCGTAGGGCTGTCCCCGACCAAAAGAAATATTGGGTCGACCGAAAGTCGTCTGTTCTTTCGACCAATCGATTGGTCAACATTGTAGTGTATTTTTCCATATATAGACAAAACCTACAGTACCAGTCAAAAGTCTGGACACACCTACTCATTCAAGGGATTTTCTTAATTTTTTACTATTTTCTACATTGTAGAATAATAGTGAAGACATCAAAACTATAGAATAACACATATGGAATCATGTAGTAACCCAAAAAGTGTTAAACAAATTAAAATATATTTTATATTTGAGATTCTTCAAATAGCCACCCTTTGCATACCCTCAGCATTCTCTCAACCAGCTTCATGAAGAATGCTTTTCCAACAGTCTTGAAGGAGCACTTGTTGGCTGCTTTTCCTTCACTCTGCGGTCCAACTCATCCCAAACCATCTCAATTGGGTTGAGGTCGAGTGATTGTGGAGGCCAGGTCATCTGATGCAGCACTACATCACTCTCCTTCTTGGTCAAATAGCCCGTACACAGCCTGGAGGTGGGTTTTCGGTCATTGTCCTGTTGAAAAACAAATGGTAGTCCCACTACACGCAAACAAGATGGGATGGCGTATCGCTGCAGAATGCTGTGGTAGCCATGCTGGTTAAGTGTGCCTTGAATTCTAAATAAATCACCAACAGTGTAACCAGCAAAGCACCCCACACCATCATACCTCCTCCTCCATGCTTCACGGTGGGAACCACACATGCAGAGATCATCCGTTCACCTACTCTGCGTCTCACAAAGACACGGCGGTTGGAACCAAGAATCTCCAATTTGGACTCATCAGACCAAAGGACAGATTTCCACCGGTCTAATGTCCATTGCTCATGTTTCTTGGCCCAAGCAAGTCTCTTCTTCTTATTGGTGTCCTTTAGTAGTGGTTTCTTTGCAGCAATTTGACCATGAAGGCCTGATTCATGCAGTCTCCTCTGAACAGTTGATGTTGAGATGTGTCTGTTACTTGAACTCTGTGAAGCATTTATTTGGGCTGCAATCTGAGGTGCAGTTAACTCTAATGAACTTATCCTCTGCAGCAGAGGTAACTCTGGATCTTCCTTTCCTGTGGCCGTCCTCATGAGAGCCAGTTTCATCATAGTGCTTGATGTTTTTGCGACTGCACTTTAAGAAACTTTCAAAGTTCTTAATGTTCCGGATTGACTGACCTTCATGTCTTAAAGTAACGATGGACTGTCGTTTCTCTTTGCTTATTTGAGCTGTTCTTGCCATAATATGGGCTTGGTCTTGTATACCACCCCTACCTTGTCACAACACAACTGATTAGCTCAAACGCATTAAGGAAAGAAATTCCACAAAATCACTTTTAACAAGGCATACCTGTTAATTGAAATGCATTCCAGATGACTACCTTATGAAGCTGGTTGAGAGAATACCAAGAGTGTGAAAAACTGTCATCAAGGCAAATGGTGGCTACTTTGAAGAATCTCAAATATAAAATATATAACACTTTTTTGGTTACTACATTATTACATATATGTTATTTCATAGTTTTGATGTCTTCACTATTATTCTACAATATAGTAAAAATAAAGGAAAACCCTTGAATGAGTAGGTGTGTCCAAACTTTTGACTGGTACTGTATGTGTTTTAATAAAATCAACTATATACAGTTGAAGTCGGAAGTTTACATACACTTAGGTTGAAGTCATTAAAACTTGTTTTTCAACCACTCCACAAATTTCTTGTTAACAAACTATAGTTTTGGCAAGTCGGTTAGGACACAAGTCATTTTTCCAACAATTGTTTACAGACAGATTATTTCACTTATAATTCACTGTATCACAATTCCAGTGGGTCAGAAGTTTACATACACTAAGTTGACTGTGCCTTTAAACAGCTTGGAAAATTCCAGAAAATTATGTCATGGCTTTAGAAGTTTCCGATAGGCTAATTGACATCATTTGAGTCAATTGGAGGTGTACCTGTGGATGTATTTCAAGGCCTACCTTCAAACTCAGTGCCTCTTTGCTTGACATCATGGGAAAATCAAAAGAAATCAGCCAAGACCTCAGAAAAGAAATTGTAGACCTCCACAAGTCTGGTTCATCCTTGGGAGCAATTTCCAAACGCCTGAAGGTACCACGTTCATCTGTACAAACAATAGTACGCAAGTATAAACACCATGGGACCACACAGCCGTCATACCGCTCAGGAAGGAGACGCCTTCTGTCTCCTAGAGATTAATGTACGTTGATGCGAAAAGTGCAAATCAATCCCAGAACAACAGCAAAGGACCTTGTGAAGATGCTGGAGGAAACAGGTACAAAAGTATCTATATCCACAGTAAAACGAGTCCTATATCGACATAACCTGAAAGGCCGCTCAGCAAAGCAGAAGTCACTGCTCCAAAACCGCCATTAAAAAAGCCAGACTACGGTTTGCAACTGCACATGGGGACAAAGATCTTACTTTTTGGAGAAATGTCCTCTGGTCTGATGAAACAAAAATAGAACTGTTTGGCCATAATGACCATCGTTATGTTTGAAGGAAAAAGGGGTGGCTTGCAAGCCGAAGAACACCATCCCAACCGTGAAGCATGGGGGTGGCAGCAACATGCTGTGGGGGTGCTTTGCTGCAGGAGGGACTGGTGCACTTCACAAAATAGATGGCATCATGAGGAAGGAAAATTATGTAGATATATTGAAGCAACATCTCAAGACATCAGTCAGGAAGTTAAAGCTTGGTCGCAAATGGGTCTTCCAAATGGACAATGACTCCAAGAACACTTCCAAAGTTGTGGCAAAATGGCTTAAGGACAACAAAGTCAAGGTATTGGAGTGGCCATCACAAAGCCCTGACCTCAAACCTATAGAAAATTTGTGGGCAGAACTGAAAAAGCGTGTTCGAGCAAGGAGGCCTACAAACCTGACTCAGATACACCAGCTCTGTCAGGAGGAATGGGCCAAAATTCACCCAACTTATTGTGGGAAGCTTGTGGAAGGCTACCCGAAACGTTTGACCCAAGTTAAACAATTTAAAGGCAATGCTACCAAATACTAATTTAGTGTATGTAAACTTCATAATAATAATAATAATAATAATATGCCATTTAGCAGACGCTTTTATCCAAAGCGACTTACAGTCATGCGTGCATACATTTTTGTGTATGGGTGATCCCGGGGATCGAACCCACTACCTTGGCGTTACAAGCGCCGTGCTCTACCAGCTGAGCTACAGAGGACCACAACTTCTGACCCACTGGGAATGTGATGAAAGAAATAAAAGGTGAAATAAATCACTCTCTCTACTATTATTCTGACATTTCACATTCTTAAAATAAAGTGGTGATCCTAACTGACCTAAGACGGAATTTTTACTAGGATGAAATGTCAGGAATTGTGAAAAACTGAGTTTAAATGTATTTGGCTAAGGTGTATGTAAACTTCCGAAATTCAACTGTATGCATTGAGGTTGTCTGATGCTTTAAGCTCACTGTTTGATGAAATAAGAGAAATTACTCAAGATGGAGCCAGAGATCAAGATAACCACATGAAAAAAAAACTTAACCTGGCACCGACCATCCTCTTCCCGCTCCTACTGGCTTTCGCAGATTCTGCCGTTACTCTCCTGAAGTTGCTGGTAATAAGCTACATGAGGAGTTGGCAAACTTTCTCATGTGGAATGCCAATTTATCTTACCATTTCAACCGATCTGTGTGCCAGTTTCATTTAATTTATAATAACATCTTCGTATCTCAAAATCATTGTCATGTGGTTAATCAAAATTCTATCCAAATCTAAATGAAAATGATAAACCTAAAAAGTAACTTCTACTGCCATTGCCAACTACAGTATGTAAAAATAGCCTATAAAGCCCACAAATAAAACCATTACAGCCTGCAGGTAGAAAATATCCTGATAAAAATAAATATCCTATAAATTACATTACCTGTCTGCAACGAACTTGAAACATTGTATCAACTAATAACTTGGGTCCGGCCTGAAGCTCCTTGCAACATTGCATAAAATATTCTGGGCCCTCAGAGTTTCCCGCGCCAGTGAGCTCGGGACAGATACAGCTGTAGGCTATTTGCACAAGGGATAAGAAGTAATCTGGTACGCCTATTTTATGACGTTTCCACTGGATCAGAGCATGGCATTTTTCCCTTTCATGCCGAGTGGTTATCGAAAGGGAGAGAGCTGGAAAGATTTTTCAAATACATTGAGGAATGATTGTCATTCTCAATGGATGTAAAAACAGACTTAGTTTGCTTGCTGTTTGACGTAAAGAAAATCAGATCTCCAAATGGGCACATTTATGTGCCTACATTTGTGTACAGGCTAGGTAGCCTGTAGGCCTACTTCTATGCGTAATCAGGTGCGCGTCCTTACTCAACATTGTCAGGAGCGCTCCAAACAAAAGACAATTACTAAATTGACAAAACTCGTAAATGGAATGAAATAAACCAAAACTTGTTTCTCACAAGTGTAGCATAGGTTGTGCGCTCTGCAAACAACATGTCCACTCAGACAATGAGAACGGTAAAATACTGGAATAATAATATATTGAATGCATTAACAGACATTGCCTTTAACCAAACAAACATTGTAGATTAGAATTTATAGGAATTCAAGGTAAATGTACTACTGGTGATATACAGTGCATTGGGAAAGTATTCAGACCCCTTCCTCCACATTTTGGTTACGTTACAGCCTTATTCTAAAATTGATAAAATTATTTTTTTTAACTCAATCTACTACACAATACCCCATAATGACAAAGCAAAAACTGTTTTTTAGAAATGTTTGCTAATTTATTAAAAATAAAAATATAACATTTACATAAGTATTCAGACCCTTTGCTCAGTACGTTGTTGAAGCACCTTTGGCAGCGATTACAGCTTTGAGTCTTCTTGGGTATGATGCAAATGTATAAAATAAATGTTATATATATATATATATATATATATATATATGAGGGAAAAAAGTATTTGATCCCCTGCTGATTTTGTACGTTTGCCCACTGACAAAGACATGATCAGTCTATAATTTTAATGGTAGGTTTATTTGAACAGTGAGAGACAGAATGACAACAAAAAAATCCAGAAAAACGCATGTCAAAAATGTTATAAATTGATTTGCATTTTAATGAGGGAAATAAGTATTTGACCCCTCTGAAAAACATGATTTAGTACTTGGTGGCAAAACCCTTGTTGGCAATCACAGAGGCAACTCGAACCTTCAGCTCCCTCCACAGATTTTGGCTAGGCCACTCCAGGACCTTAATGTGTTTCTTCTTGAGCCACTCCTTTGTTGCCTTGGCCGTGTGTTTTGGGTCATTGTCATGCTGGAATACCCATCCACGAACCATTTTCAATGCCCTGGCTGAGGGAAGAAGGTTCTCACCCAAGATTTGACGGTACATGGCCCCGTCCATCATCCCTTTGATGCAGTGAAGTTGTCCTGTCCCCTTAGCAGAAAAACACCCCCAAAGCATAATGCTTCCACCTCCATGTTTGACGGTGGGGATGGTGTTCTTGGGGTCATAGGCAGCATTCCTCCTCCTCCAAACACGGCGAGTTGAGTTGATGCCAAAGAGCTCGATTTTGGTCTCATCTGACCACAACACTTTCACCCAGTTCTCCTCTGAATCATTCAGATGTTCATTGGCAAACTTCAGACAGGCCTGTATACAGTGGGGAAAATAAGTATTTAGTCAGCCAACAATTGTGCAAGTTCTCCCACTTAAAAAGATGAGAGAGGCCTGTAATTTTCATCATAGGTACACATCAACTATGACAGACAAATTGAGAAGAAAAAAATCCAGAAAATCACATTGTAGGATTTTTTATGAATTTATTTGCAAATTATGGTGGAAAATAAGTATTTGGTCACCTACAAACAAGCAAGATTTCTGGCTCTCACAGACCTGTAACTTCTTCTTTAAGAGGCTCCTCTGTCCTCCACTCGTTACCTGTATTAATGGCCCCTGTTTGAACTTGTTATCAGTATAAAAGACACCTGTCCACAACCTCAAACAGTCACACTCCAAACTCCACTATGGCCAAGACCAAAGAGCTGTCAAAGGACACCAGAAACAAAATTGTAGACCTGTACCAGGCTGGGAAGACTGAATCTGCAATAGGTAAGCAGCTTGGTTTGAAGAAATCAACTGTGGGAGCAATTATTAGGAAATGGAAGACATACAAGACCACTGATAATCTCCCTCGATCTGGAGCTCCACGCAAGATCTCACCCCGTGGGGTCAAAATGATCACAAGAACGGTGAGCAAAAATCCCAGAACCACACAGGGGGACCTAGTGAATGACCTGCAGAGAGCTGGGACCAAAGTAACAAAGCCTACCATCAGTAACACACTACGCCGCCAGGGACTCAAATCCTGCAGTGCCAGACGTATCCCCCTGCTTAAGCCAGTACATGTCCAGGCCCGTCTGAAGTTTGCTAGAGTGCATTTGGATGATCCAGAAGAGGATTGGGAGAATGTCATATGGTCAGATGAAACCAAAATATAACTTTTTGGTAAAAACTCAACTCGTCGTGTTTGGAGGACAAAGAATGCTGAGTTGCATCCAAAGAACACCATACCTACTGTGAAGCATGGGGGTGGAAACATCATGCTTTGGGGCTGTTTTTCTGCAAAGGGACCAGGACGACTGATCCGTGTAAAGGAAAGAATGAATGGGGCCATGTATCGTGAGATTTTGAGTGAAAACCTCCTTCCATCAGCAAGGGCATTGAAGATGAAACGTGGCTGGGTCTTTCAGCATGACAATGATCCCAAACACACCGCCCGGGCAACGAAGGACTGGCTTCGTAAGAATAATTTCAAGGTCCTGGAGTGGCCTAGCCAGTCTCCAGATCTCAACCCCATAGAAAATCTTTGGAGGGAGTTGAAAGTCCGTGTTGCCCAGCGACAGCCCCAAAACATCACTGCTCTAGAGGAGATCTGCATGGAGGAATGGGCCAAAATACCAGCAACAGTGTGTGAAAACCTTGTGAAGACTTACAGAAAACGTTTGACCTGTGTCATTGCCAACAAAGGGTATATAACAAAGTATTGAGAAACTTTTGTTATTGACCAAATACTTATTTTCCACCATAATTTGCAAATCAATTCATTAAAAATCCAACAAAGTGATTTTCTGGATTTTTTTTCTCTCATTTTGTCTGTCATAGTTGATGTGTACCTATGATGAAAATTACAGGCCTCTCTCATCTTTTTAAGTGGGAGAACTTGCACAATTGGTGGCTGACTAAATACTTTTTTTCCCCACTGTATGTGCTTTCTTGAGCAGGGGGACCTTGCGGGCGCTGCAGGATTTCAGTCCTTCACGGCGTAGTGTGTTACCAATTGTTTTCTTGGTGACTATGGTCCCAGCTGCCTTGAGATCATTGACAAGATCCTCCCGTGTAGTTCTGGGCTGATTCCTCACCGTTCTCATGATCATTGCAACTCCACGAGGTGAGATCTTTTATGGAGCCCCAGGCCGAGGGAGATTGACAGTTCTTTTGTGTTTCTTCCATTTGCGAATAATCACACCAACTGTTGTCACCTTCTCACCAAGCTGCTTGGCGATGGTCTTGTAGCCCATTCCAGCCTTGTGTAGGTCTGCAATCTTGTCCCTGACATCCTTGGAGAGCTCTTTGGTCTTGGCCATGGTGGAGAGTTTGGAATCTGATTGATTGATTGCTTCTGTGGACAGGTGTCTTTTATACAGGTAACAAGCTGAGATTAGGAGCACTCCCTTTAAGAGTGTGCTCCTAATCTCAGCTTGTTACCTGTATAAAAGACACCTGGGAGCCAGAAATCTTTCTGATTGAGAGGGGGTCAAATACTTATTTCCCTCATTAAAATGCAAATAAATTTATAACATTTTTGACATGCGTTTTTCTGGAATTTTTTGTTGTTATTCTGTCTCTCACTGTTCAAATAAACCTACCATTAAAATTATAGACTGATAATTTCTTTGTCAGTGGGCAAACGTACAAAATCAGCAGGGGATCAAATACTTCCTCATGATCATTGATGCCCCACGAGGGGAGATCTTGCATGGAGCCCCAGACCGAGGGTGATTGACCGTCATCTTGAACTTCTTCCATTTTCTAATAATTGCGCCAACAGTTGTTGCCTTCTCACCAAGCTGCTTGCCTATTGTCCTGTAGCCCATCCCAGCCTTGTGCAGGTCTACAATTTTATCCCTGGTGTCCTTACACAGCTCTCTGGTCTTGGCTTTTGTGGAGAGGTTGGAGTCTGTTTGATTGAGTGTGTGGCAGGTAACGAGTTCAAACAGGTGCAGTTAATACATGTAATGAGTGGAGAACAGGAGGGCTTCTTAAAGAAAAACTAACAGGTCTGTGAGAGCTGGAATTCTTACTGGTTGGTAGGTGATCAAATACTTATGTCATGCAACAATAAAATGCAAATTAATTACTTAAAAAATCATACAATGTGATTTTCTGGATTTTTGATCACAGTTGAAGTGTACCTATGATACAAATTACAGACCTCTACATGCTTTGTAAGTAGGAAAACCTGCAAAATCGGCAGTGTATCAAATACTTGTTCTCCCCACTGTGTGTGTGTGTGTGTGTATATATATATATATATACACACTTATTTACATAAGTATTCAGACCCTTTGCTATGAGACTCGAAATTGAGCTCAGGTGCATCTTGTTTCCATTGATCATCCTCAATATGTTTCTACAACTTGGAGTCCATTGTGGTAGATTAAATTGATTGGAGATGATTTGGAAAAGCACACACCTGTCTGTCTATATAAGGTACCAAGCCATGAGGTTGAAGGAATTGTCCGTAAAGCTCAGAGACAGGATTGTGTCGAGGCACAGATCTGGAGAAGGGTACCAAAAATGTGCACCTGTGTAAATTTGCACCATCATTCTTAAATGGAAGAAGTTTGGAACCACCAAGACTCTTCCTAGAGCTGGCCGCCCAGCCAAACTGAGCAATCGGGGCAGAAGGGCCTTGGTCAAGGAGGTGACAAAGAACCTGAGCTCCAGAGTTCCTCTGTGGAGATGGGAGAACCTTCCAGATGGACAACCATCTCTGCAGCACTCCACCAATCAGGCCTTTATGGTAGAATGGCCAGACGGAATCCACTCCTCAGTAGAAGGCACATGACAGTCTGCTTGGAGTTTGCCAAAAGGCACCTAAAAGGACTCTCAGCCCATGAGAAACAAGATTCTCTGGTCTGATGAAACCAAGATTGAACTCTTTGGCCTGAATACCTAGCATCACGTCTGGAGGAAACCAGGCACCGCTCATCACCTGGTCAATACCATCCCTACGGTGAAGCATGGTGGTGGCAGCATCATGCTGTGGGGATGTTTTTCAGCGGCAGGGAGTGGGAGACCAGTTAGGATCAAGGGAAAGATGAACGGAGCAAAGTGCAGAGAGATCCTTGATGAAAACCTGCTCCAGAGTGCTCAGGACCTCACACTGGGGTGAAGGTTCACCTTCCAACAGGACAACGACCCTAAGCACACAGCCAAGACAATGCAGGGGCAGTGAAGTCTTCAGTGGCCCAGCCAGAGCCTGGACTTGAACCCGATCTAACAACTCTGGAGAGACCTGAAAATAGCTGTGCAGCGACACTCCCCATCCAACCTGACAGAGCTTGAGAGGATCTGCAGAGAAGAATGGGAGAAACTCCCCAAATACAGGTGTGCCAAGCTTGTAGCGTCATACCCAAGAAGACTCGAAGCTGTAATCGCTGCCAAAGGTGCTTCAACAACGTACTGAGCAAAGGGTCTGAATACTTATGTAAATGTTATATTTCTGTTTTTATTTTTTATAAATTAGCAAACATTTCTAAAAACCAGTTTTTGCTTTGTCATTATGGGGTATTGTGTGTAGATTGATGAGGAAACATGTTTATTTAATCAATTTGAGAATAAGGCTGTAATGTAACAAAATGTGGAAAAAGTCAAGGGGTCTGAATACTTTCCGAATGCACTGTATCTGGCCTCCATTGGTTTAGTCACCCTAATTCTGGCCATCCTATAAGGGTAAAAAAAAATAAACTCCAATAACTTTTGAAAGGATTATGATAGAGACATGAGATTTGGACCATTGGTTTTCTTATAGGAGTATTTACACAATTAACCTTATTTTACCCATTTGCCAAAATATGAGTTTTTGATTGGACACCCTAGAATGAAATGGAATAGAATGTCAAAAATGTTTACAAACGGACATTTGTCTTCTCCCAATCTCAATTTGTCTTCTGCCTATCTAGGTAAGACAGAATGCGTGGTAGAACCTCTGAACACTTAAAACCACTGGAGGGAGACAGACACCAAGCCCTCAACTCTTCAGTGACCAGCTACAGTAGACCTGGCCAGGTTATGTTCTCTATGGAAACATGCTGTAAGGGAGAACATATTTCAAAACAGACAGTCTTCACACTGCAGCACTTGGCTTTGACACCTCTAGGGTAACATAAAACAAATTGTAACTTAGAGTAAGTAGTCTAAGTTAAACAATTACTGTAAGTACTGTATTACTTACAGTTGAAGTCGGAAGTTTACATACACCTTAGCCAAATACATTTAAACTCAGTTTTTCACAATTCCTGACATTTAATCCTAGTAAAAATTCCCTGTTTTAGGTCAGTTAGGATCACCACTTTATTTTAAGAATGTGAAATGTCAGAGTAATAGTAGAGAGAGTGATTTATTTCACCTTTTATTTCTTTCATCACATTCCCAGTGGGTCAGAAGTTTACATACACTCAATTAGTATTTGGTAGCATTGCCTTTAAATTGTTTAACTTGGGTCAAATGTTTCGGGTAGCCTTCCACAAGCTTCCCACAATAAGTTGGGTGAATTGTGGCCCATTCCTCCTGACAGAGCTGGTGTAACTGAGTCAGGTTTGTAGGCCTCCTTGCTCGCACACGCTTTTTCAGTTCTGCCCACACATTTTCTATAGGATTGAGGTCAAGGCTTTGTGATGGCCACTCCAATACCTTGACTTTGTTGTCCTTAAGCCATTTTGCCACAACTTTGGAAGTATGCTTGGGGTCATTGTCCATTTGGAAGACCCATTGCGACCAAGCTTTAACTTCCTGACTGCTGTCTTGAGATGATGCTTCAATATATCCACATAATTTTCCTTCCTCATGATGCCATCTATTTTGTGAAGTGCACCAGTCCCTTCTGCAGCAAAGCACCCCCACAGCATGATGCTGCCACCACCATGCTTCACGGTTGGGATGGTGTTCTTCGGCTTGCAAGCGTCCCCCTTTTTCCTCCAAACAGTACTATTATTTGTACAGATGAACATGGTACCTTCAGGCGTTTGGAAATTGCTCCCAAGGATGAACCAGACTTGCGGAGGTCTACAATTATTTTTCGGAGGTCTTGGCTGATTTCTTTTGATTTTCCCATGACGTCAAGCAAAGAGGCACTGAGTTTGAAGGTAGGCCTTGAAATACATCCACAGGTACACCTCCAATTGACCCAAATGATGTCAATTAGCCTATCAGAAGCTTCTAAAGCCATGACATAATTTTCTGGAATTTTCCAAGCTGTTTAAAGGCACAGTCAACTTAGTGCATGTAAACTTCTGACCCACTGGAATTGTGAAACAGTGAATTATGAGTGAAATAATCTGTCTGTAAACAATTGTTGGAAAAATTACTTGCGTCATGCACAAAGTAGATGTCCTAACCGACTTGCCAAAACTATAGTGTGTTAAAAATAAATTTGTGGACTGGTTGAAAAACGAGTTTTAATAACTCCAACCTAACTGTATGTAAACTTCCAACTTCAACTATAAGTGGTTCACCACACTGTTTGGCCCGAACAAGCTGTCCTCTAAGTCAGTCCCAAACTCTGTCCTGTGGCCCCCCATGGGTGCACATTTTGGTTTCTGCCCTAGCACTACACAGCTAATTCAAATAATCAAAGCTTGATGATGAGTTGGTTATTTGAATCAGCTGTGGTGCTAGGGCAAAAACCAAAACATGCACCCAGGTGGGGCCCCAGGACAGAGTTTGGGAAACCCTGCTCTAGGTCAGTGGTTCTCAAACTTTTTCACTGGGGCCCCCCTTCTATCATTGGGGAACACCCAAAACACAATGTTATTGGGCAAGAGTGAGGCAGCCCATGCCATTGGTCACCCATCCTATTGTGTTGAGCAACAAACCAGCAAGTGTCAATAACCATTGACACAACTCAACTTTATCACCCGTGACTGACAGAACAGAGGGTGAGAAACTGCATCAGTCCAGAGGTGTGGGAATGCCCTGTGGCCATTCATCACAATATGTGACGTTTCCCAGGGACAGAGAGGGAGGATGTGTGTGTGTGAGAGAGCGAGAGTTGGTAAATCTGTGTGTATTGGTGACATCTAGGTGAGTTGGGGCGTAGTAATCTATCATCCTGACACATTCCAGGTATTCACTTTTTACTTCCTCTGACCGCAGGAGACAGGCTACTGAGCGTCACTGAGTGTTTTAGTGTCCTGCAAACCTGTTTCTCCCCAGGTATTGTTCTCAGTGGCAAACAGGTGACAAGGTCATTCGCTCGCGGCGGGGGTACAGCCAGAGTGTGTGTTTGTACTGTATGTGTTTTTGATCACCAGTTCCAGACGAGCAGAGAATCGATACGTAGACGGTTTTGAGCAAACACAACTCCGACGTCACAACTCTGAGAACAATGGCCTTGAGAGATAAAACAACCATACTAGATAAAACGATCAAAGTCCCCTTCTTATGAAGCCCTATGAAACCATTGTGACAGGTTATAATCAGTACATATCCTGTTCATAACCTCTGGAGAGGGTGACCACACCACACAGAGGCTGCCTACTCTCATCCTGCGTCCCAAACAGTCCTCATCTCCTCAAAGGTTTCAGCTGAAACTGATTTCCAGCTCTAATCCAACTGACAGGTCATTAGACTGGAGGAAAAGGCTCGACTTTCACCTGGTATTCAAAAGCCAGAGGACAGACACAGTAGAGGATGCAGAGGACAAACCAGAGATGTGATCATAAACTGAGTGTACAAAACATTAAGAACACCTGCTCTTTCCATTTATAGCCTGACCAGGTGAAACCTATGATCCCTTATAAATGTCAGTCACACACACACAGATGAAGGGGAGGAGACAGGTTAAAGAAGGATTTTTAAGCCTTGAAACAATTGAGACATGGATTGTGTATGTGTGCCATTCAGTCTTGTGTCAAGACTGTAACGCTGCTGGGTTTTTAACGTTCAACAGTTTCCTGTGTGTATCAAGAATGGTCCACCACCCAAAGGGCATCCAGCCAACTTCACACAACAGTTGGAAGCATTGGAGTCAACATGGGCCAGCACCTTGTAGAGTCCATGCCCTGACGAATTGAGGCTGTTCTGAGGGCAAAAGAGGGGGTGTTCCTAATGTTTGGTATACTCAGTGTATAGCCTGTTGTCTATGCAAAAGGACCGCACTTTGCTGCACCATCCAATGGTCCAGGTTATTGTAGGCCATGGTTTCCAAACTGATTTTATATGGCCCCCCAAGTTTTCTGAGCATATACATATATTTAAATAATATATAAAAATACAAAAACTTCAGCTCCAAATTATTTTAATTTTGGACATCTGTTCCAAATTATTGCCAGGCATAATATAGAAATGTAAGCAAGGTTTGAAAAGGTTATGTTTTAGTCAAATAATATATCTGTTCGGGCTTCTTGCGGTCCATTTGCATTCTACAAATTATGTTCCTGCCCCCTGACCATCTGCTCAAGAAAAGAAACAAAATCTAGTTGATGATCCCTGCCGTAGGCTGAGAGAGTGGACAAAACACATCTTGCTCCTGAACAAAACACACCATCTTTAAAAGGTTCATTTGTTTATAAGGCTGAGGGAAAGAAATGCATCTGGTGTGAATTGCTGGTCAAATACTCAGACGTTAAGGCCAAGGGGGGGCATGTTTCCCACAAGCACCCCTGGTCCCCTTTCTTTTCCCCCTGTTGCTGTAACTCCGTTGTTCCCCCCTTTCCTCTCGACCGCATCCCTTCTGTCTCTCGTTACCGTTCTTCAAATATTTTGTCTGGAGAGGAAACAATCAATTTCCACCGCCTGCTCTCACTCTCTTTCTGGACGGTGTGTGTGTGTGTTGAAGTGCTTGGGGCGGTGTGTGGCACGGGTGGCGGGCATGAGACAAGGGTAGCGGAGAGTTTGTGAGGGGTGGGCGAAGGGCAACGGAGGTGGAGGGGAGAAGGCTAAGTTCGGGGCTTTATCCTTGGCTTGCCATGAGAAATGTCCAGAGATAATGACAACGGGTAAGTGGTTCCAGAATCCTCCCTCCTCTCTCCCTCCCTCCCTCCCTGCTTCTCTCCATACCTCCCTCACTCTGTGCCTGGGTAGCATCAGGCAGTACAGTGAGTTTAGGTGGTGTGGAGGAGGGCTTCTCTTACTCTTGTTTAGTCCCCCCCCTCTATAAGTGTTTATTGTCTGTCTGAAGGGAATCTGGGTATGTGTGCATGCAGATGCCATAACAGGGCATTCCACACAAAAGATAAATGCAGACCAACACACTGTACCGAGACACACACAAACACTGTACTCCATGTGGTGTAGTGGTGAAAAGGGACACTGGACAGCACAGGAGGAAGTCACAAGGTGGTCAAAGCCAGGGTCAAGACATGGTTGCCAGGCAACGGGAAACACTGCTTCAGTCCTGGTACTTTCCATCAAAGTACATAATGTCTAAAGTAATAAAAAGTTCACATTAAAAAATCGAATCAAGAATAACAGAATTAGCATGACCCATTACACAATTTATATCAGCATCACCAAAACGGTGGATAAATGCGAACTCCAACCCTTAATGAATGTAATAACATGTTGCTGTTCACGTCTATTATGCGATGCCAACATAGTAGTGTTTCACAAGCTTGGCCATCAGAGGCTATATCATACCAGTCCCTGTGCTGCAGATTATAAAATGTACCATGTCTTATGATGAAATGACATGAAATTCACATCATGACACAGACAAAGACATGCACACAAACAGAGTCTCTCACCTGTTGAATGTGTTGGGGTCAGCGTTTCTGGACAAGAGCAGCTCCACACACTGGACGATCTTGTCCTCGCTGGCAGAAGCTGTGCATGCAGCCATTAGTACCGTGTACTGGTCTATGTGACGCACACAAAGAGCATTAGTACTGGGACAGAATATTCAGTCCATGCATAATCTTATGACTATCATTTAACTAGACACAATTCAATGACAAACAAAACCAATGACCATGTCAATGGATAATTCACATTACACATTCAATCAAGAGTCACAAGAGTTACAGTTGTGGCTGCTTCGCGTGATTTATTGTTGTCTCTACCTTCTTCTTGCCCTTTGTGCTGTTGTCTGTGCCCAATAATGTTTGTTCCATGTTTTGTGCTGCTACCATGTTGTGCTGCTGCCATGTTGTGTTGCTGCCATGTTGTTGTCATGTTGTGTTGCTACCATGCTGTGTTGTCATGTGTTGCTGCCATGCTATGTGGTTGTCTTAGGTCTCTCTTTATGTAGTGTTGTCTCTCTTGTCGTGATGTGTGTTTTGTCCTATATATTTTTTGTATTATTTGTTTTTAATCACAGCCCCCGTTCCCGCAGGAGGCCTTTTGCCTTTTTGTAGGCCGTCATTGTAAATAAGAATTTGTTCTTAACTGACTTGCCTATTTAAATAAAGGTTAAATAAATAAATAAAATAAAAACACCAAACAGCGCAGGATGAGACAGCATAATAATTACAATTTCGAAATTGGCCCTGTGAATGTTGATTTGATCGATATCCTTTTATCTTAACCCGGGAACTGTGGTGTTCTTTATGGGGTTGACTTCAGTGGCCTTGTCTTACATCTCAGACTCGGAACACGATAAGGACTCAGGAGTGATGGCAATCTGATTAATTCCTGTTTCGGCATGCACTGACTGGGTGCGTGTGTGGAGTGTGTGTGTCTGTGAGTATGTTTTAGGGGGGAGAAACCATTGAGGGCAGTTGCAACCAGACTGACCGTTTGTGTCTGCGGTGGTCCGGGGAAAAATACAAGTCTGGGCTTGGCCCAGTGCTATGACGACAGCGCCACGCTCTGTGTACCAGCTTTATCAATCACTCCTGCATTCCTCCCCCTCTCTTTCTCTCTCTTGGCGGAACACAAATTAGGTAATGACCGCTGCTCTCCTGTTTAATTGTTTCCTTTCAAAGCCTCTGGCAACAGTCGCCGCCACGGTGTGTACACACACACACAGACAAACACACACACACACACGTATTGTACACAACCATCCCTCCCATATGTACTGACTGGAATAACATACACACAGACCTTGACACCCGTAGCACACAACCGTGGTAGCACTGTCCTCAGTCTATCCATGATTTAAACTCGTCTCCCTTTCCAAGATCACCGATACGACGACAGATGCATTCAATTTCTCCACGAGAGAGAGAGGACAGGAATATGAGAGTCGGAGCTGTAAACTGAAAACACACCGGTGGATTAGCGGCATGTTTTTCGACGGTTCCTCTTTAACGTCATAGATATTAAGTAATGGCAGATGAAGCTATGTGGGGAGGGCTTCTAATTGGCTCTCCAGTCTTTGGCCGGGGCACGTGTGGAAATAGAAAGAAGATGCGGGGGGGGTCACTGTGTATCACCGTGTGTGCGTTGGTGTGCATGTGTGTGCTTCAAGTGCAGTGTGTGTGTGCTTCATGGAAAGCAGAAGTGGCCCGTCGGAGGACGGGAGGATTAAGTCTGACCACGGAAGGCTTGTGTCGTTCGATATCACAGAATTCCTTCCTTTCCTTGTCCATTGTGGCTGTTCTGTTTCAGTAACCCGCCATCTGTCCTAGTTCTGACGGGCTGATGTAGTCAGCGGCAGTGTTCTCTCTATCTCTCTTAGTTTTCGGTCTCTACAGTGCTGGGTAGGGAAGATGGTCTCTCTTCTACAAGCAGAGACTTGCATAAACTGGAAGATGTGAAAGTGTCTAGCAGCAATCAGTCAAATTCTATATCACACACACCTGTCTGTGAAACCCTGAAAAACCACAACGTTCCAAAAATATCACCCTGGCGGAATGATTCAACGTTTAGGCCTATTAACTTGCACTGTACTTTTGTTAAACTCCAATGCAACATAATTTCACACCTGTAGTGCACCGGGACATAGTCAACATCCGAGTGCTGGTGAGGGCATGGTATGTAGCTTACATAATATGACACGTCTGTCTTACCTCTGCTGAAGTTAGCGCTGGCCCCCAGCAGCAGCTTGGCGATGTCATAGTGAGCCACGTGCACAGCACACATCAGTGGTGTCCACTCAAACCCCAGCCTTGTCTCCACGTCCAGGCCTAACACGGCATGGATTAGAAAGGTTAAACCAGTCCTTACAGAGTTACAGCACTTAGTTATTTGACTGGGCACAAAGACCCCAGATCAGTAAAATCCATATACTATCTATAAGCTGGAAGTAGAAGCCTGTTGTTGCCCATTAGTTTACTCCAATTAGGGGAGGGGTGGTAGGGTTAGGTGAAAATAATAAAGGAACATATATTTTATATATATATTGGGGATTGGAAATGATGCAGACAATTACATTGATGGAAGCAACAATCTATCTGCAATATTAAAGCTGATCTACCCCCTAAAGAGAATCACACAGTACCAGCCAAAGGTTTGGACACACCTACTCATTCCAGGGTTTTTCTTTCTTTTAACTATTTCCTACATTGTAGAATAATAGTGAAGACATCAAAACTATGAAATAACACATATGGAATCATGTAGTAGCCACCCTTTGCCTTGATGACAGCTTTGCACACTCTTGGCATTCTCTCAACCAGCTTCATGAGGAATTATTTTCCAACAGTCTTGAAGGAGTTCCCACATATGCTGAGCACTTGTTGGCTGCTTTTCCTTCACTCTGCGGTCCAACTCATCCCAAACCATCTCAATTGGGTTGAGGTCGGGTGATTGTGGAGGCCAGGTCATCTGATGCAGCACTACATCACTCTCCTTCTTGGTCAAATAGCCCTTACACAGCCTGGAGGTGTGTTTTGGGTCATTGTCCTGTTGAAAAACAAATGATAGTCCCACTAAGTGACCTGGACGTGGAGACAAGGCTGGGGTTTGAGTGGACACCACTGATGTGTGCTGTGCACGTGGCTCACTATGACATCGCCAAGCTGCTGCTGGACAGAGGGGCCAGCGCTAACTTCAGCAGAGGTGACTCTGGGTCTTCATTTCTCTGGCGGTCCTCATGAGAGCCAGTTTCATCATAGCGCTTGATGGTTTTTGCAACTGCACTTGAAGAAACTTTCAAAGTTCTTGATATTTTCCAGATTGACAGACCTTCATGTCTTAAAGTAATGATGGACTGTCGTTTTTCTTTGCTTATTTGAGCTGTTCTTGCCATAATATGGACTTGGTCTTTTACCAAATAGGGCTATCTTCTGTATACCACTGCTACCTTGTCGCAACACAACTGACTGGCTCAAACGCATTAAGGAAATAAATTCCACAAATTAACTATTTAACAAGGCACACCTGTTAATTGAAATGCATTCCAGGTGACTACCTCATGAAGCTGGTTGAGAGAATGCCAAGAGTGTGCAAAGCTGTCATCAAGGCAAAGGGTGGCTACTCTGAAGAATCTCAAATATAAAATATATGTTAATTTGTTTAACACTTTTTTGGTTACTATATGATTCCATATGTGTTATTTCATAGTTTTGATGTCTTCACTATTATTCTACAATGTAGAAAATAGTAAAAATAAAGAAAACCCCTGGAATGAGTAGGTGTGTCCAAACTTTTGACTGGTACTGTATATATTAAAAAAATAACCCAGATCAGTACCCAAGGTTGCAAACACTCATTTACAGAACATTGCCTGAACAAGTGGGCTAAAACAAAACATTACAATATTCAGTAAAGGCAGACTCTGTATAACTGGTGCTTCAATTTCAAAATTGCAACAGATCTTACAAAGTCATAATGGCAATTTCCTAATGTAGAATGTACTGTTCATTACTAAAACCTGCCATTGTCCAACAGCTGCTGAACCAACTGGACATCTTTGGTGTTGATGGCTCTTTTCAAGGTAGAGACCTTGTCCTCTGCTTCTGGGACCACTGCAGCTGTGCTCTGAAAATACAATTCTGGTCTGTTAGTTTCAAGTTTTAATGTCACATGCACAAGTACAGTGAAATGCCTTTCTGTAAGAAATGAATGACACAATGCTGGTACATTAAATTATGAGTACTTCACTGTGTGTTGTATTTAAAAAGTGATTGTTGTCTGGTCGGTAGCTAGGTCATGAAGCTAGCCTGGCCATAAACTACTAGACAAGACACATCGTCTGGGACAGTTGTCGCCACCTGCTGGATGGGATTTACCATCTTCCTCTCGCACTGGTACGTGCACGCACTAGCTAGCTAGATAAAAAATGTATCGTAACTAAACAACAAAAATACTCAAGATAAATGGTTGTCTTAGCTCATATTCAAACGAGATAATCTGCCAAGTTATTATGCATTCAACAGAGCTGGCAAATACCAAACTAATTCATCTTAAACATTTAGCTAGCTAGCTGGCGTTAGCATTTTAGCTGGCTCGAGCGCAAGATGTCAGATATGCAATTCACAAATAGAAAATATGTGTCACCTCAATGAAGGGGTACTTTTTCGACTTTGTAAATCCAATGTCCCACTCGTCGTTGCTCCCATCGCTTTCGTCTCCTGCAGGGAAGGCATATTCCACCTTGTCGGACATGATGGCTCGAGTATGGATGTTCTGTAAACAGGGAAACACTATTTTCACGGCACTTTGATACCTAAGTTACGTTTTCATAGCAGGTTAGGAGACTGAGGTTAAGGTTAGGAAAAGAGTTAGGGTTAGCGAAAATGGTCTGCTAACCTGCTACGAAAATCACTTTGTATCGAAGTGGCGTGAAGAGTGTGTTCTGTAAAAAGACGCACGTGACCACGGGAGGGCGCTCCATGAGGTCACTCGGATGACAATGTCCGATTCAGGTAAAGTTTGCGCATCCTGGTCTAGACCGTTAATATACAGTATACATCAGTGTTCTAGACCAGAATCCACATGTATTTTAAGAACAGGAATTGGGCGTGTTGTAAAAACGTTTCAGCGTTCTACCCAGTGGAAAACTGACGGACCAAAGGGGCAACCTATTTGCCTTTGAAGTTTCCAGTCCAGTTTTAGTTGTAAGAATGAGCATGTTCTGTTGTTTGTTGCAGCCATGCCAGCCTGCATGATTGTCAAACCAATCACTTCTAAAAGTAGGATACCTGCCTAGTTCGAGAAATAAGAGAGGAAGCTATATACAAGGTCAGTGCCAGTACTATATTTTCAATGAA
Source organism: Coregonus clupeaformis (assembly GCF_020615455.1). NCBI lineage: Eukaryota > Metazoa > Chordata > Actinopteri > Salmoniformes > Salmonidae > Coregonus > Coregonus clupeaformis. The sequence continues at coordinate 14,266,433 of NC_059210.1, forward strand.
GTCCCCTGTAGCTCAGTTGGTAGAGCATGGCGCTTGCAACGCCAAGGTTGTGGGTTCGTTTCCCATGGGGGCCCAGTATGAAAATGTATGCACTAACTCACTAACTGTAAGTCGCTCTGGATAAGAGCGTCTGCTAAATGACTAAAATGTAAACGTAAAATGTACTGTAGCCTCGTATGAACCATGCTGATCTCGCAAGCTTACATTGTCGCCAGCTTACGTTCTGTTTCGAAAAGCTATCTATTCTCTGGTGCAACTGGGGATACTTCAGGCTGAGGAGTACATCCACACGTGCTACATAGGCAGGGATTAGGAGAAAGTGACTGGTAGCAGGATAATTTTAGTTAACAATATTGCAGCAGCATAAGTGGTGGGTGGATGTATGTAAACGGTCGCTTAGAGCCCCAGTAGATATTTTTTATTTTTAGGAACTCAGTCGGGGTCTCAACTTACTTGTTATGTCAGTCACTCAATTAGCCATGTCAGCCAAACATTTTTTAGTTTGATAAATTAGTCTAGCCAGATATCTAAACTTGTAGTAATAATGGCCAAATACCGACCGGGCACGCAGGGCACATGCCCAGGTCAGGGGCCCCCCATTGATTTAGATAGTCACTCTCACTCAGATATCATTAACATGTCATAAGTCATGGCAAAATGTGTAGAATTTCAGGAAATTAGCTGTAAAGCTGCAAAATGTTATCATCAAATCAAATTTTATTTGTCACATACACGTGTTTAGCAGATGTTATTGCGGGTGTAGCGAAATGCTTGTGCTTCTAGCTCCGACAGTGCAGTAATATCTAACAAGTAATATCTAACAATTTCACAACAAATATACCTAATACACGCAAATCTAAGTAAGGAATGGAATTTAAGAATATATACATATATGGACAAGCAATGACAGAGCAGCATGGACTAAGATACAGTAGAATATTATAGAATAGAATACAGTATACATATGAGATGAGTAGTGCAAGATATGTAAACATGATTAAAGTGACTAGTGTTCCATTTCTTAAAGTGGCCAGTGATTTCAACAGGCAGCAGCAGACTAATGTGCTAGTGATGGCTATTTAACAGTCTGATGGCCTTGAGATAGAAGCTGTTTTTCATTCTCTCGGTTCCAGCTTTGATGCACCTGTACTGACCACGCCTTCTGGATGATAGCGGGGTGAACAGGCAGTGGCTCGGGTGGTTGATGTCCTTGATGATCTTTTTGGCCTTCCTGTGACATCGGGTGCTGTAGGTGCCCCCGGTAATGCGTTCGGCAGACCGCACCACCCTCTGGAGAGCCCTGCGGTTGCGGGCAGTGCAGTTGTCGTACCAGGCGGGGATACAGCCCGACAGGATGCTCTCAATTGTGCATCTGTAAAAGTTTGTGAGGGTTTTAGGTGCCAAGCCAAATTTATTCCGCCTCCTGAGGTTGAAGAGGCTCTGTTGCGCCTTCTTCACTACACTTGCTGCTTGGGTGGACCATTTCAGTTTGTCAGTGATGTGTACGCCAAGGAACTTTACATTTTCCACCTTCTCCACTGCGGTCTCGTCGATGTGGATAGGGGGGTGCACCCTCTGCTGTTTCCTGGAGTCCACGATCATCTCCTTTGTTTTGTTGATGTTGAGTGAGAGGTTATTTTCCTGGCACCACACTCCTCCCTGTAGGCTGTCTCGTCATTGTTGGTAATCAAGCCTACTACTGTTGTGTCGTCTGCAAACTTGATGATTGAGTTGGAGGCGTGCTTGGCCACGCAGTCATGGGTGAACAGGGAGTACAGGAGGGGGCTGAGCACGTGCCCTTGTGGGGCCCCATGGCAAAATGTGTAGAATTGCACATTTTCTTACTTTAAAAAATGAATATTTTTTATCTCCACCATGAGGAGCGGGGCCACTAAAATGTTTTCTCCGCGAGGTGGGGGGCCCAACAAGTGTGTGTGTGTGTGCAAGAGTGTCTATAACTATAACCTTTTAACATTTGCATAAATTAACATGAGTTTGAATTACACTGAACAAAAATATAAACGCAACATGTAAAGTGTTGGTCCCATGTTTCATGAGCTGAAATAAAAGATCCCAGAAATGTTCCATTGCTAAAATTGTGTGCAATAAATAGTTAGTGAGCATTTCTCCTTTGCCAAGATAATCCCTCCTCCATCTGAAAAGTATGGCATATCAAAAAGCTGATTAAACAGCATGATCATTACACAGGTGCACCTTGTGTTTGGAACAATAAAAGGCCACTCTAAAATATGCAGTTTTGTCACACAACACAATGCCAAAGATGTCTGAAGTTTTGAGGGAGTGTGCAATTGGCACACTGACTGCAGGAATGTCCACCAGAGCTGTTGCCAGATAATTTAATGTTAAGTTCTCTACCATAAGCCGCCTCAACGTTATTTTAGAGAATTATGCAGTATGTCCAACCGGCCTCACAACCGCAGATCATGTGTACCCACGCCAGCCCAGGACCTCCACATCCGGCTTCTTCACCTGCGGGATCATCTGAGACCAGCCACCCGGACAGCTGATGAAACTGTGGGTTTGCACAACCGAATAATTTCTGCACAAGCTGTCTGAAACCGTCTCAGGGAAGCTCATCTGCGTGCTCGTCATCCTCACCAGGGTCTTGACCTGACTGCAGTTTGGCGTCATAACCGACTTCAGTGGGAAAATGCTCACCTTCGATGGCCACTGGCACGCTGGAGAAGTGTGCTCTTCACAGATGAATCCCGGTTTCAACTGTACCGGGCAGATGGCAGACATCATGTATGGCGTTGTGTGTGAGCGGTTTGCTGATATCAATGTTGTGAACAGAGTTCCCCATGGTGGTGGTGGGGTTATGGTATGGGAAGGCATAAGCTACGGACAACGAACATGATTGCATTTTATAGATGGCAATTTGAATGCACATAGATACCGTGACAAGACCCTGAGGCCCATTGTCGTGCCATTCATCCGCTGCCATCACCTCATGTTTCAGCATGATAATGCACTGCCCCATGTCGCAAGGATCTGTACACAATTCCTGGAAGCTGTAAATATCCTAGTTCTTCCATGGCCGGCATACTCACCAGACATGTCACCCATTGAGCATGTTTGGGATGTTCTGGATCGACGTGTACGACAGCTTGTTCCCGCCAATATCCAGCAACTTCACACAGCCATTGAAGAGGAGTGGGAAACATTCCACAGGCCACAATCAACTGCCTGATCAACTCTATGCGAAGGACATGTGTTGCGCTGCATGAGGCAAATGGTGGTCACACCAGATACTGACTGGTTTTCTGATCCATGCGCCTACCTTTTATTTTAAGGTATCTGTGACCAACAGATGCATATCTGTATTCCCAGTCATGTGAAATCCATAGATTAGGGCCTAATTTATTTATTTCAATTGACTGATTTCCTTATATAAGCTGTAACACAGTAAAATCTTTAAAATTGTTGCATGTTGCGTTTATATATCTGTTCAGTGTATATAGTATCAAAAATCTTTTGACAAGCAATCTAAGTAGGGTCAGTGTAAATTCTAGCTCAATTGGTAGAGCATGGCGCTTGCAACGCCAGGGTTGTGGGTTCGATTCCCACGGGGGGCCAGTATGAAAAATGTATGCGCTCACTAACTGTAAGTCGCTCTGGATAAGAGCGTCTGCTAAATGACTAAAATGTAAAAAATGTAAACATCTCAGCGTTGGTTTGGAGTTAATTGAGCCCCACAATGGATGCCCATAATACCCATAAAACCTAGTGGTCAAACACGGAAATGGTTCCAGTCGTTTTTCCACCATTCATTTTTCCTATAGGAGATTTTAGAAACACTTCAAATTAAGTATGTGTTTGGTGTAGGCTTACCTTGGCGTGACGTTTTGATAACCGGTAATTCTCTCTCAGACAAGGTGAGTTTGATCAATATATTGGCCTCAATTTACTCTAAAACATTTGAAGTGCTAATTAGCAACAGAGAAGACCTCATGCAAGACTACAAGTTCCTGCAGGAAGCTCCTGCACGTCAACTCTAGCCGACACTGTCAGCTACCTTCTGTGCCCAATCAATGAGGAATCCATGTGCTGTATTGAAATTAATTGAATTAAATGTGTTGAACTTCTTCCGTCCCCTTTCTGTCTGTCTTAGCTACCCACTGACTACACTTTAGCTAGCTAGTTAGCAGAGCAGTAGATACAAAAATAAAAAAACGTTTTTACTTAGCCTATATAAATTGTTTGTATGTTGGTCTCTATTTCAGACCTTATTGCATTTTTCAAGGATGACCATGAGCATTAAAAGGTGGGAAGACTATTATAAGTCTGGCCATGTGGGGAAGTGCAGCTATGACGAGGGGCAATTTACCGGTTTGGTCAGGGCCAGCATGAGGGATAAAGTTGATCCTGTGTCGGTGAGTGTAGATATTAAGTAAAGTTTGAGCATCTTAGCAATACAGTGTGTTCTATACAGCTGTCAACATTCTACAAGGAAAGAGCCCCATAATCAATGTTATATAATCATTAACCAGATTACCCTGGATGCCAGACTTAGATGAGTGATAACTCAGTTCTAGAATGTTGTCATTGATGAGAATGAATCAAAAATCTATTGACATATTTATTGTTTAGACATCCAGAGACAAATCTTCAAATTCACAGTATTTACTTTTTAGGAGTGGTCTGTCATACAGTGTATTCGGAAAGTATTCAGACCCCTTGACTTTTTCCACATTTTGTTACGTTGCAAATTTACAAAATAGAAAACCCGGAAATATCACATTTACATAAGTATTCAGACCCTTTACTCAGTACTTTGTTGAAGCACCTTTGGCAGCGATTACAGCCTCGAGTATTCTTGGGAATGACGCTACAATCTTGGCACACCTGTATTTGGGGAGTTTCTCCCATTCTCTGCAGATCCTCTCAAGCTCTGTCAGGTTGGATGGGGAGCGTTGCTAGACAGCTATTTTCATGTCTCTCCAGAGATGTTCGATCGGGTTCAAGTCCAGGTTCTGGCTGGGCGACTCAAGGACATTCAGAGAATCTTGTTTCTAATGGTCTAAGAATCTTTAGGTACCTTTTGGCAAACTCCAAGTGGGCTGTCATGTGCCTTTTACTGAGGAGTGGCTGCTGTCTGGTCACTCTATCATAAAGGCCTGATTGGTGGAGTGATGCAGAGATGGTTGTCCTTCTGGAAGGATCTCCCATCTCCACAGAGGAACTCTGGATCTCTGTCAGAGTGACCGTCAGGTTCTTGGTCACCTCCCTGACCAAGGCCCTTCTCCCCCGATTCCTCAGTTTGGCTGGGCGGACAGCTCTAGGTAGAGTTTTGGTGGTTCCAAACTTCTTCCATTTAAGAATGATGGAGGCCACTGTGTTCTTGGGGACCTTCAATGCTGCAGAAATGTGTTGGTACCCTTCCCCAGATATGTGCCTCGACACAATCCTGTCTCGGAGCTCTACAGACCATTCCTTTGACCTCATGGCTTGGTTCTTGCTCTGACATGCACTGTCAACTGTGGGACCTTATATAGACAGGTGTGTGCCTTTCCAAATCATGTCCAATCAATTGGATTTACTACAGGTGGACTCCAATCAAGTTGTAGAAACATCTCAAAGATGATCAATGGAAACAGGATGCACCTGAGCTCAATTTTGAGTCTCGTAGCAAAGGGTCTGAATACTTATGTAAATAAGGTCTTTCAGTTTTTTAAAACCTGTTTTCGCTTTGTCATTATGGGATATTGTGTGTAGATTGATGAGGGGAAAACATTATTTTGTCCATTTTAGAATAAGATTGTAACGTAACAAAATGTGGAAAAAGTCAAGGGGTCTCAATACTTTCCGAAGGCACTGTAGAGCAGTAGTTCCCAACCTTTTTCGGTTACTGTACCATCAACTGAATCTTGCTCAGCCCGGAGTACCCCTGAAGTACCCCCACATGTGCATTTTACCATTAGGCCTATGGTCTCATGAGTCTTCTCAAGTACCCCCTGTGGATAGGCCAAGAACCTTCAGGGGTCCTAGTACCTCAGGTTGGGAACCACTGTCATAAAGCTATATGTATTCACAGTATTAATTTGTATGATCCTTCCCATTGTATTTGATAAGTCAAGTGATAAAAAAGTATGTTATAACCGCATTAGTTGCAACTCCCAGGAGTAGCTTGAAGGAGTGCATCGAACGGTACACTGAGTAGGTTTGCTTCTGCAGATCCATCTGACTTGGAGTAGCAACTTCTACGTCAGTTCAGTCAATGACCATCCAGTTAACACATCAAACCTTAAAGTTGGACAGGAAAGCAATGTGATGTGCAGCAGAGACCCGGTAAGACCCTCCCTCCTCCTGGATATAAAAATCCTTCGACTTCACTGCCTCTTCAATGGTAAGGTCCTTTGCACCATACGGAACAGAGGGAGACCTAGAAACACATGGAGGAGAGATGTACAGGCAGAAATGACTGAGAATGGCCTCAACTGGCCTATGCTACTTATAGCAGGGTTTCCCAAACTCGGTCTTGGGGCCCCCCCTGGGTGCACTACACAGCCTGAAGAAACACCTGGTGGGAATAACAAGGACCTTCTAGTGGAAGTAAACCACAACTAGGCTAATAACTAAACACTATGTAGGCAAGCCTCACTCACTGGACAACGAGTTGACTCACTCCATTTTCATAGAACACGGAGAACACCATTTGTGGCAAATGTTTCCCTCAGAATGCTGAGCTGGAAAATCATATGAGTATCACTATGTGGATGGGTCATTACTGCAGGGATGGAGGATTTCTCTGGAATGCTCAACTAGATGATCAGGACAGTCTAGGGTACTATTTGCCGAAAGAGGTGATGTCTTGCGATGAGCTATACGACTACTTTTGATTCTAATTCTCAAGAGGAAAGTTAAAACCCTCTGAGCCGCAACATCACTAAGGAGGTCCAACAGTGGTTGACGGATTGTCTGAAAGGGACTGACGTCTAACTGACTTCACGGGTCATTTGATTAGTCATGTACAACAGATGCATTCGTGGAACAAAACAGTTTCTGTGGTTTGTATGGGAAAAACATTGAGCCCCCAAAATGCATCTCAGTGAGAAACATTCTGTAACTGTGCCATGGTGGAGGTGCCTGAAACTTCAATGTTTCCATTGGACTCCAAATAAGAAGTAAGTAGAGTTGGATAGGACACACCCTACGAAAATCATCTGGACTGCTTAACTAGAGAGAGAGCAATAGAGAGAGAGTACATCTTAAGGATGGGAGAGCCATTACTTCCGGCAGATCTCCTTGCAGAGGGTGACATTGAACATCATGCACTGCTTCTAATGGGGGGAGCCTGAAGATGTTCTGCATGTCATGCCTCATGGGGAGACAAAAGGGGAGACAAAAGTACATCTATAAATTCAATGTTTTACACAATATTGTATTACATTTGATGAATTACTGACCTGTCCGTCCACATGCTCGATCTGCTGTAGTCTCTACAACTGACTCTCGTGCTTGGATCACACTGGCACAGGATGTCCATGCACCGGTTGACCTGAGGGATGCACTCCTGTTGGACTGGAAAACAAAGTCATTTGGTCAGTGGGGGGTCTTTTTCAATGCTGTATCACCATCTTTATCTGGACAGAAAATCCATTGTTTATCAAAACACAAACACACCTTGGACAATGTGACAAGTGGTCCCTCAACACCCAATCCTAAATCATGAGAACCATACACAAACATACTGTGCAGATATATCGACAAATTCATTAATATTTATCAGCTAGCTAGTTAACGTTAGCTCACTGTTCGTGTCGTCAGACATTTCCACGTGGTGACATGTTAGTTAGCCCACCAGAGCTGGGATATTTAACGTTAGCTAGCTAGTTACGTAAGCTCATTGTTTGTGTAGTCAGACTTTTCTGCAGACCCCACACGTGGTGACATGCTAGCTAGTCCACCATGGCAGGGATATTTAACGTTAGCTAGCACTAATCGCTAACGTTAGGCACATTCGCTAGCATGTCACTGCATGTCAGGAAAGTCTGATTACACGACGGTGAGATACGGTGTAACGTTAGTTAGCTAATGTAACTAGCTAGCCAACCAAGGTGCCTAATTAGCCCACCAGGCGATATTTAGCTAGCTAGCTAGCTAACATTAGCTCACCGTTCGTGTAGTCAGACTTTACTAAATGGTGACATGCTAGTTAACTATCCTCGCCCTGGTACCATGCTAATGTTAGATGTTAAATGCTAATGTCACCACGTGGAAAAGTCTTGACTACACGAATGGCGAGTTAACGTTAACTAGCTAGCTAAATATCCCTGCCTTGGTGGGCTAACGTTAGCTAGCATGTCACCACGTTGAAAAGTATCACTACACGAACCGTGAGCTAAGGTTAACTAGCTGGCTTGGTACAATAGTCATTTTGCTAGCTTATGCTGGTTTTATTTTTACTTGTAAGGAAGGTAACATGTGTTATACACGTAACTACAGTTGGTGGTTATCTAGTTAATTTTCATAAGCACCTAGCTAACCACAGATCTTTGACTTATTACCCCAAATAGTATGCTAGCAGCTAGCAAACCGCTTACCTTATCACACGGCTCCAGCGACGCTTCTCGGTTACAGAGGTTGGAAAATTATAAAATGCACATGTGTGCTTATCGGAGTAGTGGTTACAATCTGGTACGTATCACAGAACCATCCTTGCTTCTATCAACAAAGATACCTAAGGTTAGCTAGCTAGCTATAAAGGCCAGGGTAATTTTAAAAAAATTATAGTAATAAAAAATGCTAAGGTAGGTAATTTGAAAATGCTAAACAACAACATCCACGATAAATACACAATATTAATTATGTAATCGAGAAACTACAAAAAGGCTATAATATCTACTAGTTATTCTATTTGGCTTTACTTACTAGGTTACTTGCTACTTGTCGATGCGAGTTTGCATGAAGAAATGTGGAGGTTTTTCCGACAAAGATTTAAAGTCGGGACTTTTGCTACGCAAGTCCCACCTAATAAGAAGAAGTATGACGAAGATCTAAAGTCTGGACTTTTGCTTCGCAAGTCCCACCTAATTACGGGTCAAAATATTGCTCCCAGTGTAAATCAAAGCTCAGAACGCATATATTCTTGATCAGTTCTATTAGCGCCTGCCTCTTTGTGAACGAGTGGAATCATGAACAGTGGCTTGTTCGTTATGTTCGCCTGCGTCCCCCGGATTTGGCTCACGGATTTGCCTTTTTAGCAGCACATTCACCACTCTCTCAAAAGTCTAACTCCACCTTCTCGCTGCACAGGCCGAGGGCCTGAGATGTGAAACGAAATACCCCAGCTCGGAGTCCGCTCAATTAGGCAACTAGAGACACTGCAGACAGTGTGTTTGCGAGATACCGGGGAAAAAAATATTTAAAAACTGTCCCGCCACTCTACAGACATACCCAAACAAACAAAAACCGACTCTCGGAGAATGAGTGCACAACTGGTAAATATTCGCTTATAGCTGCCACCAGAGACTTTAATTGCAGTAATGTTGAAGGGTTCTGGCAAGTATTACTTAGCCAGCTAGGATGAAGTAAGAAGCTAACGTTAAATGGAGAAAATAATATGCTACTAAGTTCTCATAGGTTACTGAGACAGACAGTGATGTGGCACTCAGCAGTGATCAGTGGTGTGGCTGAGGCAGGCTGCAAAGCAGAGGAAGCAAGCAGAGAGGTTAGTACAGTGGTTAACAAACTTGGGGTCGGGGCCCCTTGTGGGGTCCCCTAAGGAAATCTGTACTAATCATATATGATCATCTCCACATGGCCTATCTTCCTTATGCAATCAAAATGCAAACAATCCAGTAAAAAAAAAGTCATAGGCTTTCGTTTCGTCGCTGATGCTACGTGTCAGTGTGAATCATTTCTCATATTTCCCTCTTTCAGGGGTATAACATTACAATTGTATAACTAATAGGCTATGTGTTTGTAGATCGACTGAGGTGAATGAACCTTCAGCAGCCAAGGTGGTAATGTCTGGGGTCATTTTCGCTTGTTTTTGCTGTTCTCCAAATAGCATTTAAAAGTTTTTTTATTGTAGAGAAATGCAGTAAATGAGCTTCAACTTTCAGAAACAGCCCCCCTTCCTTCCAGACCTCACTAAAACTCAAACCTTGGTTACGGCCCTGACCATAGTAGCTGTGTGGAGAATGGGGATTTTGTATGGTCTCACCTGATGGTGAACTGAGAAACACTGTTTGTAACCCGGCACAAGAGCATAGGGATTTTGTATGATGTCTCCGTCATACCTGATGTGTCCTACACTCTTAGAAAAAAGGCTTCCAAAAGGGATTTTCGGCTGTCCCCATAGGTGAACCCTTTTTGGTACAAGGTAGAACCCTTTTGGGATCCATGTAGAACCCTCTGTGGAAAGGGTTCTACATTGAACCAAAAGGATTATACCTGAAACCAAAAAAGGGTTCTTCAAAGGGTTCTCCTATGGGGACTGCCGAAAAACCCTTTTAGGTTCTAGCACCTTTTCTTCTAAGAGTGTACTGATTATAATGAGGGGTCAAGATGTGAGAGAACACTGTTTGTAGCCCACTAGCACGCTTATTAAAGACTACTGTGTTCCATAATGGAATGTCTTGACTTTTTCATCCTCCCTAAAACTGGACTGATTAAATTGTGATTAAGCTGATAGAAAGTTTCAAGTTCTCTGTTAGCAGATCCATGTTGTTTGTTTTTGCTCGTGTAATCTCAGAATACGATTGTAAGAATTGTTGGTACTATGCCTTTTGATGTCTGACAGGGTGTGATCTGATCATTCTACAGTAATTTGTGAATTACATTGTAGAATCATTTGTTTCCTATCTCAACTTGTTTTGAAGGATTTAACTATGAGTGAATTAACGTTTTGTGAGTAAATGGACTCATGTTATTAAAATATAATACCGTTTTGTACAGGATTGTGCATTATGTAGGCTATTTGATTTTAAAGTCATTGGATGTAGCCCACACTATTCATTTTGTTCTTGCTATTTCAAAGTGTAGAAGGGTCGTTCCACAGAATTAGTCCTTTTTGTGTAGTGTAACTTGTTGAAAAAAGACGTTTGATTTCACCTAATTTTAACATTCTGTCATGAAGAGCACATGTTCAACTTAATAAAAAACATGTTTTCCCATCTTAAAGCTTCAATATGTAACTTTTTGGGTGACCCCACCAAAACCACATAGAAAAGTGAGTTATAGATCTGTCATTCTCATTGAAAGCATGTCTAAGAAGCGGTAGATCTGTTCTATGTGCACTATTTATATGCTTCCCGTTCTTAGTTTAGCTTTTGCTTTACTTTCGGTTTTGTACACCAGCCTCAAACAGCTGAAAATACAATATTTGTATTTAAAATATATCTCACAGCAGTTTAGATTGTACAATGATTCTCTACACATCATTAAAAAACAATTTCTACCCTTATTTTACCAGGTAAGTTGACTGAGAACACATTTTCATTTACAGCAATGACCTGGGGAATAGTTACAGGGGAGAGGATGAGGGCCAGATTGATATGAGGGACAGATTGGGAATTTAGCCAGGACACCAGGGTTAACACCCCTACTCTTACGATAAGTGCAATGGGATCTTAAGTGACCACAGAGAGTCAATAAAGACACCCGTTTAACATCCCATCTGAAAGACAGCACCCTACATAGGGTAATGTCCCCAATCACTGCCCTGGGGCGTTGGGATATTGTTTTTAGACCAGAGGAAAGAGTGCCTCCAACACCACTTCCAGCAGGTTCTGGTCTCCCATCCAGGGACCGACCAGGACCAACACTGCTTATCTTCAGAGGCAAGCCAGCAGTGGGAAGCAGGGTGGTATGCTGTTGGCCAAACTGAAATTAAGCGAGCTATTAGATTTTTTTGCAACCAGGAAATGGTGGAGCGATTCCTGCATATTGCACCTTTAAGAGGTTATTGAATGAAAAAAATTACTATAGTTCTTCGGCTGTCCACATTTGAGAACCCTTTTTAGTTCCAGGTAGAACCCTTTTACTGCACATATTTTGTTTTATCATTTTAAAAGATATTGCATCTCTTCCTTTTTGGACAATTTAGGCTTTCTGATAATGTATCAATAATAACTAATTAAACATGTCATAAGAAAATACAAGTTGGGCACAAACTAGTATTTCACCGCCTCTCAAACCTGATTCTGGGGCCCATTCTTCCCATGCTGTCACTGTCCTCAAGCCCACTGTCCTCACTATCAGAGGGTATGCTTGATTAGGCTCCTTTCGCCCATAGAATGTCCCTGTTCATTGCCTGTGAAGGCTGTGAATGTCAGTGGATATGTTGGCATACCATTGACCAAGGCCATCATTTTACATCAAATTACATGTCATTAATTGAGCATTATATTGCCCTGAAAAGTAGTCTACTGAACAACATTGCCCTGAGGCAACAAAAAAGTAGCCTCTCCTAACAAAAACTATTAAAAAATATATATATACAGAACCAGTCAAAAGTTTGGACACACCTACTGTGCCTATGTATTATTGGATTCCGTTACAGTGTAATTGCCAGGGATGTTTGTTTCCCCTGTGCCTGTTTCGTTGATCGCTATTGGAGCGCATGTGTGTGTCAACGAAGGAATAAACTCTGTATTTGGTGATTACCCTCCTGCGCCTGACTCCTTTCACCACACTCACCACACAAGTCCATATTATGGCAAGAACAGCTCAAATAAGCAAAGAGAAACGACAGTACATCATTACTTTAAGACATGAAGGTCAGTCAATGTGGAAAATTTCAAGAATATTAAAAGTTTCTTCAAGTGCAGTCGCAAAAACCATCAAGCGCTATGATGAAACTGGCTCTCATGAGGACCGCCACAGGAAAGGAAGACCCAGAGTTACCTTTGCTGCAGAGGATAAGTTCATTAGAATAACTGCACATCAGATTGCAGCCCAAATAAATCCTTCACAGAGTTCAAGTAACAGACACATCTCAACATCAACTGTTCAGAGGAGACTGCGTGAATCAAGCCTTCATGGTCGAATTGCTGCAAAGAAACCACTACTAAAGGACACCAATAAGAAGAAGAGACTTGCTTGGGCCAAGAAACACGAGCAATGGACATTAGACCGGTGGAAATCTGTCATTTGGTCCAAATTTGAGATTTTGGTTTCAACCGCTGTGTCTTTGTGAGACGCAGAGTAGGTGAACGGATGATCTCCGCATGTGTGGTTCCCACCGTGAAGCATGGAGGAGGAGGTGTTACGTTGTGGGGCCGCTTTGCTGGTGACACTGTCGGTGAGTTATTTAGAATTCAAGGCACACTTAACCAGCATGGCTACCACAGCATTCTGCAGCAATACGCCATCCCATCTGGTTTTGCGCTTAGTGGGACTATCATTTGCTTTTCAACAGGACAATGACCCAAAACACACCTCCAGGCTGTGTAAATGCTATTTGACCAAGAAGGAGAATGATGGAGTGCTGCATCAGATGACCTGGCCTCCACAATCACCCGACCTCAACCCAATTGAGATGGTTTGGGATGAGTTGGACCGCAGAGGGAAGGAAAAGCAGCCAACAAGTGCTCAGCATATGTGGGAACTCCTTCAAGACTGTTGGAAAATAATTCCTCATGAAGCTGGTTAAGAGAATGCCAAGAGTGTGCAAAGCTGTCATCAAGGCAAAGGGTGGCTACTTTGAAGAATCTAAAATATATTTTGATTGTGACATCATACCAACTTCTGGACCTCATTAGATTGTCATCACATATTGTCATGTGTAGGAATTTAAACAAATATATAGGGGGTGTGAGGGGATAAAATGTTTTCTGTTGCCTGAAGGCAATGATGTGCAGTAGAGGTTTAAACATCAGATTTATTGCATTTTCCTTGTGGTCTATATTAAAGGCCATTTAGTTTAATATTACAGGCATTTAAAATGCAATATTGATGCAAAAGTTGTACTTATAACATCAAAGGGATCCCTCCTGTAGCTCAGTTGGTAGAGCATGGCGCTTGCAACGCCAGGGTTGTGGGTGGGCGGGGGGCCAGTATGAAAAATGTATGCACTCACTAACTGTAATTCGCTCTGGATAAGAGTGTCTGCTAAATTACTCAAATGTAAAATGTAAAGGGACGCAAAAGGATTCATTTCGTGGAATGACCCAGAAAATGACAGGACTTAACCTACTTTTTCTTGAATATTCTCCAGACTAACTCTATTATCTAATATTTTTAGACTAATACATTCTTTGCTTGGAGCCCCAGGTGATATAACTGGGTTTTCTGAAGGACCACATTCATTCTATCAAATTAATGATATCACATATCCTCCTATTGATTCAAATAATAGGTCACATAATTGCAGAAGAGGTGAAACCAGCCTGCTAAAAAAGTGGTGCGCAATGTAGTAGTTTATGTCTCTGCAAATTGGGTTGCCACAATATGCAACCCGTGTCATTTTTTGCAGGGGCCTGTCATTATGGAAATGACGCGCTCGGGATCTTTGGCGAGCCCATAAATGATCCTCTCGCTAACCACCGTGTTCTCATTGTTGGGATCAAGGAAAGGACAAGACAGCCCATTTGCTGCGGTCTGTGTTGTGCGCTCTGCAGTGTGCGAGAACAGTAAATGCTGAACTGAGAAGCCGGATAGTGCGATAGTGTGTTGGATAGTGGTCGCAGCTCCGGCTTGGGAAAAGACAATTTCGCAACATTGACATCACCTCTGATCTGCGCATTTAGGCTACAGTCGGCACAAGGTGGGGCAGTCAGAACAGAACAAGGGCTGGGTCATCCTCAAGGAAAAGGGAAGCGGAGGGACACAAATGTGAGCGACACAGCGATACAGGTGCAGTGAAATCAAACTGGCGGTGCTCTTAGGATGCAGAAGTCACCCGTGGAAGATGCAAACTTCCTCTCCAAATATTTCTTCTGGTAAGGAATTATATGTTTTCTTCATCTATGTCCCGGCTGATTTGACAAGTAAATAAACCATGGAATGATTTGCTAGACGTGGACACGTAAATAAACCATGGAATGATTTGCTAGACGTGGTTGCCAGATTTGGAGAGCACATTGTTGAAAGGGGACCAGGTCAGGTCAAGGCAGGTCACAGGAATTTTACTTATTATTTTATAGTTGTTTCAATGGTCACTTTTAGGGCAACTATGCACCATGGACAGTTTCTGTGTCCTGTTTTGCTCCGAGAGGAAATTCCAGCAGCCCTTTTGCGCTCTAGTGCGTCACGTTCCGATTGCCCTCCAACTTTCATAATGATTATCTTTGTATGAAATGTGTAATTGATACTAATCATCTCTCGTCATTCTTCCGGCGCGTAAAAGATATGTACAGTGCCATCATATATCCTACAATAGGCCTAAGCAGCACATGCTTCCTGCCATTGGAAAAGTCCATGTCATCCCAAAACTCATTATTATGCAACATAGCCTACTCAGGATTGCCTATATATTTTTTAAAACAAATAGATATTCAGCTATCTTTTAGCTATCTATATAATGCTATCTAAGATGTAGTATGCCTAATTCTCCCACTACATGCACTCTGCTGTTTGCTTGCTGTTTGATTTTGTCACCCTATATATATGACTGGGCGTTTGCTTAATTAATTTATACATTTATTGATTTGGCCTATCTGTGGTAAACTTCAGAGGACATTGATCTATGTAGGTACCTCAGAAGTAGGCTATATTCTATACCCTATACCCAATGTATAGCCTACTCACTTGTTGTGAGTTTTCCACTGGGCAAAAACTTGTTGAATCAACATTGTTTACATGTCATTTCAACAAAAAAGTCAATGTAATAATGTTAAATCAACATGGAAAACTGATTGGATTTGCAAAAAGTCATCAACATGAGGGAATTTGGTCTTTTTTTCACCCAACTGTTAATCTAAATCCAATGACATGGTTACATTTTTTTTGGTTGATTTCATGTTGTATTCAAATTAATTGATAACTCACCAATTTGAATCAAAATGGATTTAAATGTGTGTCCTGGTGAATCTTTTTTGTGGATTTGAGGTGTTCTCAACTGGCTTACCTGGTTAAATAAAGGTGAAATAAAACTAAATAAACCTCCTATACCCGTTCGGTTGTTTTGCAGGTGGACATCTCCACTGTTGAGGAAGGGCTTCAGAAATAAGTTGGAGTTGACAGATATTTATAAAGCACCATCTTTTGATCTCGCAGACAATCTTTCTGAACGACTAGAAAGGTTTGTATCAGCCAAAGTGCCTCACTATATGAAAATGTAAGGCACGTTGGACTCATTAAATTGATATAACCATTTTATAACTATTATTCATCATCTAAATTAGAATCACATTGGAAGTTAATACATTCTAAATCAGAATCACATTGGAAGTTAATACATTCTAAATCAGAATCACATTGGAAGTTAATACATTCTAAATTAGAATCACATTGGAAGTTAATACATTCTAAATCAGAATCACATTGGAAGTTAATACATTCTAAATCAGAATCACATTGGAAGTTAATACATTCTAAATTAGAATCACATTGGAAGTTAATACATTCTAAATTAGAATCACATTGGAAGTTAATACATTCTCAATTAGAATCACATTGGAAGTTAATACATTCTAAATTAGAATCACATTGGAAGTTAATACATTCTAAATTAGAATCACATTGGAAGTTAATACATTCTAAATTAGAAACTAATTTGATTACACACATGTAGGCACATACAGTAGCCTACGTAGAGGACCTATTTTAAATCAATATATCAAATTGAGTGCTCCTGTTGGCATTGTTGTTGGTCCCTTCTTTGTTGTCGTCTTGTTGAGTTGAGAGAGTTGATCATTCATGTTTCTTACTGCCCTTTAAGTGTATTTACTGTAATAACCCCCCATCCATTCCACCGCCCATCCAATGACTGCAATGATTAGCTTAAGAAACTGGAAATTCTAGACAGACAACCCCAACCTAAAATATGGGATGTTTTTTGGTTGGAGGAGGACAGACAAACATAAACCTTAGCGTGTTCCCAAACAAACACACTGGAGACAGGATGGGGCAGGCTGGGCTCTCTCTCAA